>NW_010233990.1:38268-45255 GCF_000690775.1 Eurypyga helias | reverse complement strand
GCCGCGTGCCTTGTCCCTGAAACTGCGCCGAGGGGCCCGTCAGCCTGACCGGCTCCAGGCACTCAGCTGTGGTTACCAGAGGGAGACGCAGCATGGGCATCCCTGTGCGAAAGGGGGGAGGGCAATGGCTTCGGTGAGCAGTCAACCCACCCGAGGTCTGTACTGCCCCCAGGATGTTTCTTGGCACCGAGTTTAAAAGCAGTCTGACATAAGCGCAATCATACTGCCTCGATTTAATCCACTCCTACCTGTATGAAAGCACTGGAAGTTGATCTCTCCTCTCTGAAGGGATGTCTGTGTATACTGACTTGTGTACACATACAGTCACAGAGTCACAGAACGGTTTGGGCTGGAAGGGACCTTAAAGACCATCCAGTTCCAACCCTCCTGCCATGGGCAGGGACACCTTCCACTAGACCAGGTTGCTCAAAGCCTCATCCAGCCTGGCCTTGAACACTTCCAGGGATGGGGCATCCACAGCTTCTCTGGGCAACCTGTTCCAGTGCCTCACCACCCTCTCCGGGAAGAACTTCTTCCTGATGTCCAGTCTAAACCTACCCACTTTCAGTTTAAACCCATTACCCCTTGTCCTGTCACTACAGGCCCTTGTAAAAAGTCCCCCCCAGCTTCCTTGTAGCCCCTTCAGGTACTGGAAGGTGCTATAAGGTCTCCCCGGAGCCTTCTCTTCTCCAGGCTGAACAAGCCCAACAGATACAGTTCATGTATCTGTTCCAAGCCAAAACAGAGACTGCTAATGGCTGGTGGTTGCATGGGTAAAATTATTTACACCCTCACACACTTTCTGATGTTTTTATAAACAAGAGTTTTAAGAAATTGCTTTTTTTTTATTTGAGATAACCAGAAAAAAGAGGTGAAGTTTGTCCACTGTCATATGTTGGCATAGTAACAGGGATACAGAGCCCAGGCCATTTGATCACTTTGTAATTCGATGCTCTTTCTTATCCAAGCTGTTAAGGGTATGCCTGCTTCATCTGAAACCTCAGAAATACTTATTTTGCTACTGAAATCCCATTTCAAGTACTACTCGAAAGTGTGCCAATAGCACTGTGCTGCTGCTTTCTCCAAATGACTGCCATGTCATCCTTCCCCTCATTACAGTGCACACCAGATTAATCAGCTCCGAGACACAATCCTTTATGCTCCCAAGCTGCCTTCATATATTTTTATTTAGAACCAATTTGAAATGCAATTTAGCTACTACCAGCTGCCAAAGTCAAGTCCAGCTACTCTAAACTCTGATGTTTGTCTCAGTTCACTTACACTTCCTGTTTCTCCCAAACATCCTAGAGTTTATTTGGGCTTCGGGGTGGCTTGGGGAGCTGCCTTTCTTTTTCACTGCTACTGCTACAGACATTGCTTTCTTAACGCTGTATTTTTATCTGTCTATTTTTAGAGACAGAAATGTTTTATTTTATTTTGTTTGCTTTTCCCTGCAGCACTTCTAACAACCTTCATTTTTGCCATGCGTTGCCAAAAGCAGAAGTTCGTTGGTTTGAAAAAGGACATAAGGAACAGCTCTGGTCAAGCGTTTGGATGAGTCATCTGCAAACGAGTTGAGGTTAATGGAGGTGGGACATCGGCTGTTCTCATTTTTTGGTCAGTGTTTTTGGAACCTGCACGGGAGCGGAGGAAGGTCTGCAGACCACTTGAAATCTGCCAGAGAACAAAATAGAGAGGGAGGCCCAGCGTCAGATTTAAACTTGCTGTGCAACAGTCTGCCCCTCCACTGGAAACTTGGTAGGCATCTAGCATGGAAAAATGATAGATGCTTGGATAACTACCAATTAATAATATGTTGTATCAAACAATAAAATTGTGGCAAGGAATTGGTAAGTAAAGAACATAAGGCTATCAGCAGAGAGTGATGTTGATCTCACATGCTGTGAATCATGAGCTTACTAACCACCTATAATGGCGTGGAGACTGCACAAAACCCAATTCCCATGTCATTGTCAGTGGATGTATTACCAGGGTGTTTGTCAGCCTGCTTTTCTAACGAAGTGAGTCTTACGCAACCGTGTTGGCCATCACCCTCGCTGCTCAATAATTTGTTGGCCGATATCAACCTTGAGAGCAGGGTAAGACAAAGTTACAGCTTCTGTAAAAGCTGATATATAGGTGGCTCAGAGATCCAAGTTAGTGCCGTCACCGAGGGGAATGTAGTCCATACCCAGCCCATATGCATTTTGTTGACAGAGCTGCTGGCCAACCCACCCACCCACGGTTCCAGGTTAGCCACGGTACACCTCCCGGCCCCAGAGAGCCATGGGTGCCGAACGGCTGCTTAAGGGGAAATACCCACAGGATCTAGGAGCTGTTACTACGATACAAACTGTTCTGCAAAGTCAAGGCAGAATACTAGCATGGAAGACAAAACACAGCTTGGGAATTTTTACCAGGGAAGTATTTCCACGAAACATGACTACATTTTTCCTGTAGCCTTTTGCTGCGTATTATCTGACTTCACTGTGCTCTTTTCTTTCTGAAGAGACTTGCTAGGCACAGTTAATCAGGTGATAGTACAGAGTTCACTCTCCCTACCACACCTGCCGAAGATCATGACCCTACAAGTAGGTCTGCCTGCGTAACAAATCGAGGCACTGAGGTGGCCTGCAAGGCGGGCGCTGTTTTTTTCCAAGAGGTGTAGCACACAAAGAAAGGAAGGATGAAGCTGCAGCAAACCAAGGCTAGTTACGTGATAAACCCAGGTTCAGATAAAGGAGCACAGGGGAAGCTAAAATACGGAACTAAGCAATCAGGACACAAGGAGCGGGCAGGAAGGTGGATGGTAAGAAGAGCTGTAACTGCCAGACTTGGGAAGTACCTGCAGGTCAGCCATCAGCCTGCATTCTCATGCTCGCTTTCCTCCGGGAAATGCTGGGCTAGATGGCAGGGCATCACATTTAGGAAAATTGCTTTTTACATACATGTAACATATGTCTGGATGAGGTATCTGGATGTTTAACTTAAACATGTCTGGATGAGGTATCTGGATGTTAAACTGAATTGAAGTGGAAAGTTTCAAGTGAAACTGGGAGGTTTTGGTAAGATCAGGGAGTCCCTACCCATATGCCAGATACTTGCTGTTACTTTTGTCATTCCATAGAAGGTGCTATGCAAGTCACAGAGTGGAAGGGGTTGGAAGGGACCTCTAGAGATCATCTAGGCCAACCCCCCTGCCAGAGCAGGATCACCTAGAGTAGATCCCACAGGAGCAAGTCCAGGTGGCTTTTGAAAGTCTCCAGGGAGGGAGACTCCACCATCTCTCTGGGCAGCCTGTTCCAGGGCTCTGGCACCCTCACAGGGAAGAAGGGTTTCCTCCTGTTCAGGTTGAACCTTCTGTTTCCCAGTTTATGGCCATTGTCCCTAGTCCTGTCACTGGACACCACTGAGAAGAGCCTGGCCCCACCTTCCTGACACCCACCCTTTAGATATTGATAAGCATTGATCAGATCCCCCTCAGCCTCCTCTTCTCCAAGCTGAACAGACCCAGCTCTCCCAGCCTTTCCTCATATGGAAGGTGCTCCAGGCCCTTCATCATCTTAGTGGCCCTGCGCTGGGCCCTCTCCAGTAGTTCCTTGTCCTTCTTGAACGGAGGAGCCCAGAATTTGTTGCAAGGATGCCGGATTTCCAAGATACAGGTTTTCAAGACATTTTGTGAACGTGGGTGCGCTGCAGGGGAGACCTGTTACTTTCCTACAGCCTGATGCCTTCAACACCAGGTGAGTGGACTGTCCAGCAAGGAATGTTTAGCAACCTCTGCCCTCTGGGCGCACAGTGGCTCAGGTGGCAATGCAAACCAAAGAGCCGACATCAAACTAACAACTGGGTGAGACTGGCTGCTTAGCCAGATTCTCAAAAAGCAACCAAATGCAGCCATTTTACTGTGAAGAAATGATTACCATGCTAATAAACTAACCGCTTACCTGTTTGGTTGAGATAAATTTGAGGAAATCAAATTAAAAATGAGGACCTGAGAAAAAGAGAGTCACGATCACTTGGCCTGCTCGTCTCTCCCATAGCTTTTGGGCCGCTGAAGCCACTTCCTGACCGATTGGAAGAGTAAAAAAATCTTCAGAGACCATTATGTGCTCTGTCGGTTGGGAGGGTAAGGGGATGGGTGGGGGTCAGCAGCTGGATGAAGGAGAACAAAACCAATGCTCCCCGCAAGTGGAAAGGCAGAGCTGCAGGACCGCTGCCTGAGGTTATTGTGGGGGAGCGTGGCACAGTAGTGGACAAAGGCATCCATCACAGAAAGATAGGCTTCATTACTTCCGCTGCTTGTGGAACGGCTTGTTCTTAATTGCTATCCTGGAGTAATTTGGCCAGAGAGTTCTAGTCTGAGGCAATTAAGAAAAACTGCACATCTCAGCACTTTTAATTAATTAGCATTGCTTTGTACAGCAGGACCATTCCAACCATCTTCAGGATAACACCACTGCTTTTCATATACTGTTTAAAACCGCTGAACCAGGAAGCTGGGCTTCCAAGAGGGCAGGCAGCACCCGTTTGCTGCTTGGTATCTGTTACTGCATGCTGCTGCCAACTCTGAGCGGGGATAAAGCCGCTGCCCATTACGTTTCTGTGAGGCACACACTCCTTTTTGTTTCAAAAGTCTAGTAAGGTGGACCTGATCGGCTTCCATATGCGCAGACAGTGAATGAGAAGGCGAACGGTGTAAGTCACACTGAAGAACAAACTGCACAAGTAAACTGAAGTGCCACACTCTCACAAAGGCTAAGGAAATTAATATTTAATATGCATCAAAGTTTTTATTTGCATTAACTGAAGATTCAAATATTAAAATAAGTCTACATTAAATTATTAAATATGTCTTAAATACAATAAACTACACGTGTTTAGTTTCTCAACACAAAGGGAACAAAAATAATTCAGAAGAACGCGATACAATTAATGACACCAGATGACAGAATAAGGACTTTAATATGTAAATACACAAAATGTCAACTCTTAGCAATGTTTGCTTTAAGAAGAGGTGGCTGCCTTTTGATTGATGCACAAACCCCATGTTACATAGACTTAGTAAGGTATCTCTCAAGAACATATTGCTCAGTTAAATTCTCATTTATGCCATGATCAACACTCCTTTGGTAGCTCTTTTGCAGAAAGAAACACACCAGTATGCAAATCTGGAAAATAAAGAGTCTTGTAAGTATTACCACAAAAGGTGTCTTCCTTATAGTTACAATCACCTAACAGATCTACGGTGTCTTTCACTCCTTAATTCAAATCAACTTACATATATACAATATGTAACAAAATACTCACAAAATCCTTAGCCTTTCAAGACAAAAAACTATGCTTTCACAATATCGAGACCCTAAGTCTCCTTTTTTTTTTTAAAAAAAAAAGGTTGTTTTTTTAAAGGGGAGCACACTGTACAGTAGGTTCCCTGCATGTTATTGTAAAGGCAAAACTAAATGTTACGGCAGTTACATGAACAGTTGATGAACACCAGCTGCCCTAAAATGAGGTAGGGCCTCTTTGACTCAGATCTAATCTCTGCCACCCAAGCCAGCAGTAGTAAAATAGTAATCGGTCTCTCAGCTAAACAACCCAACAACTCACTATGCACACGAACGCGGCTGTCCTCTTGGCACTTCAAGGATCTCACTTCAAAACCTGATTTATCCAAACCAGACTGAAGTTCATAATCATTTGAAAGAAAATTACCTGAACACAAGTTTAAGGGTTTTCATGGTGTGTAATTCCAAAACTTCAGTGTATTTCAAACAACACTGCTTGTACACAAGTGTTCAACAAGGAAACGCCTTTAAAAAGTTACCCAAGTCGTCACTGTAGCTAAAGAATGCAGCATATAGGGTCTTTATGGATGCAGTCAGGGACACATCGATGAGGAAACCAGACTTGCCTCCATCACAGAAGTATTTCTCACACAGGTAATTCTACCCTTCCATCCAACTTCAACGACAGCATTAAACAAAACTGTAAAACTAGATTTTGAAGGACCCAAAAGAGTAACTAAAAGAAATAAAAACGTGACGTTTAAAATTTGTCAGGAGTCTTGACAGGGATGATCAATTAACACGTTGTTTTGCTTCTCTTCCACAGCAGTGCATGCAGCTGGTTGACTAATACACATCAACCTGAAATCTGCTAAAAGGAAAAGTCTGGAACAGCATAGGTATTCGGTGTCCTGAAGATACATGTGGATGAGTTTGGGTTTTTTTGGGGGGAAGGTTGTTTTTTATATTTTTTTTTTTAAGTAAAAGTATTTCCTCTTCATTATGCAACATAGTGGTACTGATTGGGGTTGTCTTTGTCTCTCTCCATATAGTCTCTGTCAATGAGAGATTCAATCCTCTTTTTCAAGTCTCCAGGCTACAAAAAAAGATGAGATTAGTAAAACGGTTAGCAATCTAAATGCAAATACATTTTATTTTAAAGAATAGGCCTGCTAACAGCCACATAAGAAATTGTGCCATAATAAGTATGTAAATATAATCTCCTACTGATACTCTGGCTCACTTATTCACGCACACATTTTAATCCCTTGACCTTTGCATTTGATTCAGACGTATGGTCACATTTCTCACTCTTATGGACAAGCTGAATGGAAAAATGTATCACATATAAATGTATACTCTGAGGACAGTTTAAAAAACATGACCAGTTACCTTTACAGGAAATTTCAGTTGATTATACAATTCAGAAACAAGGAGATTATGACCAAGAGTCTTTCTCATCTTCATTATTCGTACAATAGCAGCATCAATCTGGTGGTCACATTTCTCACTCTTATGGACAAGCTGAATGGAAAAATGTATCACATATAAATGTATACTCTGAGGACAGTTTAAAAAACATGACCAGTTACCTTTACAGGAAATTTCAGTTGATTATACAATTCAGAAACAAGGAGATTATGACCAAGAGTCTTTCTCATCTTCATTATTCGTACAATAGCAGCATCAATCTGGCCTG
>NW_010233990.1:0-38254 GCF_000690775.1 Eurypyga helias | reverse complement strand
TTCAGTTGTGCTGACCTGTTCCTCGACCTAAAGAATACGACACCACAAATCATATCACCTTTTACTGCTATTTTTTATCAACTGTGTTTCTATAGTTATCTCTTCCAATGAAATGAAACTCATGTATTTTTAATCATCTGAGACACACGCTTGCATTATGCATGATAAGAACGAAGTGATTCTGAAGCATATTTCTAAAGCAAGCCAAAGATAAAATTAGGGATAATGTAAAGAAAAAAAAAATCTTATTTTTAAGATTAAAATTTTATTTTAAATCTATTTGATAGATTCAACTAAATCGTAAAAACTCACTTTAGGTTTTTGAGAGAACCCATAACAGTTTGACAGCCCAAATGCAGCAGCCTTCTGTACCAAACTGCTCAACTCCAATTTGACTTTTAGGGATTTTAATTTGCAAAGGGAAAAAGGAAACAAGTTGATGTTAATTAAAACATGTCACCGTGTGTCAAGAATTGGGATTCATATACAACAAAGACATCCACTGCAAAAATGGGGACTGGTAACTCTCTTACCCACTAAATAAAGAAATGACACGGTGACATTTGATTCATGAGTTCACTATAGTACCAACACTTCAGCCATACCATGAAAACTTCCAAGATGGACCAAAATACCTACAAGATCCTATCAAGTTTAATGTACAGGCATTTAGATTTGCAAGCAGAGGAAGGAACCCCAGTTGTTTCAATTTCAGTGAGTTTTACAATCCTTACAGCCCCTGTGAGTCACCCTGACTACCAAAAAAGTTAAATACCCATTCCCTTTCTCCATATGCAAAAACTACAGGGGGAAATGCAGAGATTCTGCCTGTCCACGTAGGACATGCAGATAAACAGTTAACATAACTAGAATGACTGAAAAAACCCCTCCAAACTTACTGTTTCTTTCATCTGGATTTGGTTGATCTTTATTCTAAACAATTTATGCTTGAAATCACCATTAAAGATGAATTTATCTCCATCTTCTACATCCTTGCCCTTTGGATTTTTAATCAACACTCGTGCTTTTCCACACGCTAAAGACTGCAAGGTTCTCCTTAATTCACTGTCCTCTGCAAAGAAGGTCAAAGTATGAGAGAAAGCAGAACAAAACATAAGGAGTTTTACGTGATTAATTTAAAAACACAATTGAAAAGTGACTGGGTTTATGTTAATACCTTCTTCCAGCTAAGTTCCAATTAGGTAACAACTAACTTGCCTTCAAACTTGGCCTCACAGGTTTCACAGCTAAGCGCTGAGAGCGTGCACAGCATTGCACATGTCAGGAAGATGGACTCAGGCTCATCCCGGTGACCTTTCTATCCAAAAGCAGTTTCAGAAAATATTTCGCAGTAACATGAGCCCGGTTTTATCGCTTTAGTTTTGTTTGTTAGTAACAGGTCTTTAAAAGAAAAAAAGCCCATTCGTGGTAAGAACCTCAAAGCCACCCATGATATGATTTCATCACTATTTTTAACACACACCAGAAAACGAATACTAACATTTTAAAAACCGCAAGAGAAGTCTAAATTGATAGGCAGATGATTTACGAGAAGGCAGAGCTGACGGCTCTTACATCCACAAACTTCCCCCACAGCAGGAAAGTAGCAGAAACAAGTGGGGGAGGAAAATTTTATCTAGTAAGATTTAAAGCTAAAAGCATTTGGACATGTAGACAAAGTCTAAAAGAATAAAATAATTATGTTGCAAAGTCTTGTATCAAGATTTTGCACTAGAACAGCCTCTGTAGTCTCTAGAATATTTTTATTCCTGATATAAAATTAACACCAAATATGTCAAATCTCCTGAACAGAGTTTTCATCTGAAAATTGAAAGGTTTTGCAATCAAGTGCTGAAGTGCACTGTAGCTGAGTAAAAGATTAACAGTGCAATTCTTTATAAAATACTCCACCTTTCACACAGAGTGACCTTTTCCTTTTTTAGCCATCCAGCTGTTCTATCATTACCAAAAAGAACCTTTAAACCACACTGACTAAGCAGGCATTTCTGATGTTTCACGCTTTTTAGGTGTTTCACCTTCAGTACATGCAGATGGTTGTGGTTTTCTCCAAACGAAGAATCCTGTTAAAAACACTCGCTATACTTCGGAGCTCTGCTTCTGCCCTGCATGCTAAGTTACATAGAGTCACAGAGTCACAGAGTGGAAGGGGTTGGAAGGGACCTCTAGAGATCATCTAGGCCAACCCCCCTGCCAGAGCAGGATCACCTGGAGTAGATCCCACAGGAACAAGTCCAGGGGGCTTCTGAAAGTCTCCAGAGAAGGAGACTCCACCACCTCTCTGGGCAGCCTGTTCCAGGGCTCTGTCACCCTCACAGGGAAGAAGGGTTTCCTCATGTTCAGGTTGAACCTTCTGTTTCCCATGTCATGGCCATTGCCCCTAGTCCTGTCACTGGACACCACTGAGAAGAGCCTTGCCCCACCTTCCTGACACCCACCCTTTAGATATTGATAAGCATTGATCAGATCCCCCTCAGCCTCCTCTTCTCCAAGCTAAACAGACCCGGCTCTCTCAGCCTTTGCTCATATGGAAGGTGCTCCAGGCCCTTCATCCTCTTAGTGGGTTACAGTATGCTAAAGGAAAGGAATCTCCAGTTACCCATCATTCACTTGAAGGAAAAGTGCAAACTACAGCTCCTAGAGGCTTTCTTGATAATGACAAAGGCAGGTAAAAAGACGGAGTGTATTTGGACAACGCATCTCAAAGAAGCACAGTTACAAAAGAGAAGGTGGCTGTCCTTTCCCAGAGTGACAGATCATGGATTTGCTAAGTGCAGTAATGTACCAGGGACAATCTCATCTCTATAAAGAGAGGGGCGATAACTTTAACAGGTTTAAATTGAAAGCAGGGAGATTTAGATTGGGTATCAGGAAGAAACTCTTCCCAGAGAGGGTGGTGAGGCACTAGAACAGGTTGCCCAGAGAAGCTGTGGATGCCCCATCCCTGGAAGTGTTCAAGGCCAGGCTGGATGAGGCTCTGAGCAACCTGGTCTAGTGGAAGGTGTCCCTGCCCATGGCAGGGGGGTTGGAACTAGATGGTCTTTAAGGTCCCTTCCAGCCCAAACCATCCTGTGATTCTTGTATCGGTAACTGGGAAACACAAGTGCCAACTATGGCCAGTTAACCAGATGATGAAAACAGTGATATTCTAGAGTGACAGAAATCCACATGATGTTTTTTGTTTTATTTGTTTGTGGGTTTTTTGAGGGGGGTTTGAGGTACTCTTCTACTGAGCACAAAGAAAATTCGTAAGTGTGACTTTTTGACCTGCGAAAGTGTTACGTGTATTTTGTGTTAGGTGACAATACAATATACAACGTCTGAAATGCATGTAGAGATCAGCTGCCTGAACTGTATCAATACCCAGGGGTTTTCATATTCAGATGCCCACCTACTTTAAGTGCAAGATGTTCACATCTTGTAATCCTGTAAACACAGCAATGTAGCTAATACTGAAGCTGCATTCCGCAACAAAACGGGAGAAGGTGGTGTCCCTGCCCATGGCAGGGGGATTGGCACTCGATGGTCTTTAAGGTCCCTTCCAACCCAAACCATCCTGTGATTCTTGTATCGGTAACTGGGAAACACAAGTGCCAACTATGGCCAGTTAACCAGATGATGAAAACAGTGATATTCTAGAGGGACAGAAATCCACATGATGTTTTTTGTTTTATTTGTTTGTGGGTTTTTTGAGGGGGGTTTGAGGTACTCTTCTACTGAGCACAAAGAAAATTCATAAGTGTGACTTTTTGACCTGCGAAAGTGCTACGTGTATTTTGTGTTAGGTGACAATACAATATACAACGTCTGAAATGCATGTAGAGATCAGCTGCCTGAACTGTATCAATACCCAGGGGTTTTCATATTCAGATGCCCACCTACTTTAAGTGCAAGATGTTCACAAACTAACTTGTAATCCTGTAAACACAGCAATGTAGCTAATACTGAAGCTGCATAAATGAGCGTCTGGACAGCAGAACCACAGGATATATTACATTCACATGTGTAAAATACATATGTAGTGGATAA
Source organism: Eurypyga helias (assembly GCF_000690775.1). Taxonomy (NCBI): domain Eukaryota; kingdom Metazoa; phylum Chordata; class Aves; order Eurypygiformes; family Eurypygidae; genus Eurypyga; species Eurypyga helias. The sequence goes on along the minus strand of NW_010233990.1, from coordinate 34,207 downwards.
TGAATGTATGAAAGATGTATTAAAGAACTGGAATTCTGGCTGTGGCTGTCCTATCCCACCAGGTGCAGCACTGAACACAGATTTTATTTTGGGAAAGCGCCCACTTAAGCAACTGAAAGTTTTAAGCCATACTATCTTACTGATTTCTGCCATACTGACTGGTCATTTCTTTAAATTAACTACAACACGAATCTTGAGTGACACAAAGAAGCATTTACCTGAATGGCATTATATTCACTGTAGTCATCAGGGAGCTGGGGAGACATGACCGATCAACCTGAGGAACCCCTGTGGAACCCCTGTGGAAGCACTGCTAAGGCTGCTTCCACAGGAAGAGAGTACCAAACTTTCCAACAGATTTTTATAACGCTGGAAAATCCCAAACGCTTCATGCGTCATCTCAGTACATTAGTCATGATGCTTATATAGCAAGACATCCACAGGAACACATGAAATACGCAGAATATCACAATCACCTTTACGGTGTCCTCAGTTAAAAACCAATGTACACGCATGAAATTGGGGGCTGGCTCGATCTGATTTGACATTTGAGAATTAGTGCTTTAAGGCCTGCCATCAATCTTGGGCAGCTAACTCAGTTTCCATTGAGAACAAGTACATTATACGTTGTTTGGATTGCATCAAAATGTCTGCCTCACCCAACATGGGCTCTTTCACTTGGCTAGTAGCAGATGGAGAAGCTAAAAGATGTCTGAATTCTTGTATTATGAGGGTTCGTGAATTCATTATTCACCACCTCTAAGACATTAATAATTCTACGGACTATTGTATTTACCCCTTTTCATCTCTCTCCAAACCATCCCAGCCCCAAATTTAAGAGATGAACTCTCCGACCGCTTCATGGGAACCATTCGATAACATCCATATTTCCTCATCTTTCTTTGCCCTTATCCAATTATACTACACACCTTCAGAGATGAAATAACCTGCAATTCATGAAGTATCCACACACAAGCACACACAAAGCATGATGATGCCTTCTGCTTTGTTCTCAATAACTTCTCTAGCAGTTACCAACGCGCCGTTTGCCCTTCTCGTCACTGATGACCTTTCAGGTGATGTTTTCAGGGGACACAAGGACTGCACAACTTCATTCCTGAGCAGCCACGCCTAACAAAGCCCATCTCTGACGTGTGGTTAAGGTTATCTCCCCACTACAGATATCTTCACATTCATCAACACTGCATGCAATCTGATCTCTTTTTTCAACAGCATGGGTTCGCTTTTAAAGCTTTTTTAGAAGTTTCAGATTTGACCTTTCTATAGGAATTGGCATTAAATTCTGTCGTATCAGTGCTCATCTTCTTCAGATCTATAATGACTATGCTGAATAATACCTGGGGATCCCAAGTGGGAGCCTCCTTTCACTATGAAAGCCACCCATTCATTTCTACCTGTTGTTTTCTGTCTTTTAATAAATTATTCACCCCTAAGAGGAACCTCCCTCTCAAGCCATGAAAACTTATGTTTATTTTAGAGCTTGTGAGCAGCTCTTATAAAAACTTTTTATAACCCAAATGGACAATTACGACTGTAGATATGCTTGCCAACTCCCTCCAAGAACTTGAAAGGGCAATTATGCATCGCGTGAATCATGCTGGCTTTTCCCTAATATACACTTACCCATGAGCCTACCAGTTCTGTGCTTCCCGGTACAGACCTGCTACCTCGCAGTAACCTGCAGAATTACTCCAGGAACTTAAAAAATAAATGAAACAAACAAACAAACAACCCAAAAAACCCAGCATTGCTCTTGTCGTTTGCCATTCTTACTGCACCAAGGCTCACTTAAATTATAAACTGGACAACCTAATTCAGTAGTTATATTGGAAAGTTCCTGTAAAGCTTCTGGATGAATACTACCAGCTGGTGGTGGTCTAATTTACTGACCTGTTCTAAACCTTTGACTGACACTTCAACTTGCAATATTTTATTCTGCCCTATGGCATGGGCATGTCTGGCTGCACGCTTCTGCAGTCAACGCCCATGCGCAAAGACTGGGTCACCGCTCATCACAGAGTCTCAATGTAAACACATGTTGATGAAATAAAAACGGCACAAGGCTTCCAGCACCCCCTAGAATGAGCTGGCACACATGAACACCAAAGTAAAGCAATCCTCCTGAGCTGGGAGGTTCAACATCCTCTCCAGTGTTTATTCTAGAACTGAAGAACTGGCACCCTGGATCCGAAGGCCCACCTAGCCCGGTATCCTGTCTCTGCCAGTGGCCACGAGCCACTGAGCATAAGGCAGCACCTAAGAACGAAGCTAATATAGCTCTACATCTCCCTGCTCTGTCTCCTCTCTTCTTCCTACTGCTCTTTGAATCTCCAATGATTCAGGACTCAGGAAGTCCCTTAGCCAGAGGTGGTTTCTATGCACTGAGAAACCTTCAGTCTTTTGCTCTTCCCTGAACCTGTCTCATAGAATCACAGAATGGTTTGGGTTGGAAGGGACCTTAAAGATCATCCAGTTCCTTAAAGATCATCCAGTTCCAACCCCCTGCCATGGGCAGGGACACCTTCCACTAGACCAGGTTGCTCAAAGCCTCATCCAGCCTGGCCTTGAACACTTCCAGGGATGGGGCATCCACAGCTTCTCTGGGCCACCTGTGCCAGTGCCTCACCACCCTCTCCGGGAAGAACTTCTTCCTGATATCTAATCTAAACTTCCCCACTTTCAATTTAAACCCGTTACCCCTTGTCCTGTCCCATCACTTGTAAAAAGTCCCCTCTCAGCTTTCTTGTAGGCCCCCTCCAGGTACTCCTTGAATTCTGTAAACCTCCAGCTGTTACAACATGCTGTTTAGTTTTCATCACCATGAGTTTGTTTTGGTTTATGCCCTCTAGCTTTTTTTTTGAATAAGAAAACAAATGCCTACTGACTAACTTCTACCTACCTTCTGGTCTCTTTAGTTTAGTCCTAGCACTTAGCAGTTCCTCCTAAATTAGCTATCCCACGTCTTCCATCTTTATTCCCATGCTCTGAACTCGTCTTGGATCTACTACGTTATTTTTAGATGGAGGAGGGAGAAGTCTGCCAAACCTTACAGACCTTCTAAAACATTTTAGTGTTCTAGCAGTTTCGCTCCCTTTGAATTTATATGGAGCCCATCCATCTTGTACATTTCCCCTCCATTTCAAAGGTTTTCCTACTTCCTAATAAATCTAGACCTTCTTCCATACATCATTTTTTCAAGCATACATTGGAATTCTGCCTGCCTGTCTAGCCCTGCACATGGTGTTTAGAAAATTTAGAAACAGTTTCTATGGCAACACTAATGGCCAAGTTTTGCCCTTCAGGATTTCTACCACGTCCAATGTTATTTGTGTTTGAGCCAGGACCCCTGGTTCATCCAGGTGGGTCTCAGATTCTGGTCCCATCAGCACTGCTGCCCTTACTGGTCAATTCACCAAGCAGCTGCATCACAAATACAGCCACTTATTTTTTTAATAACTGAATCTCTGTTCTTTTCCAACTAGCTGGGATGCCAGCCTTTGGCAGGGGACTACTGAGCAACAGGAACATCCCTGTAGCAAGAAGGGTGCAGTGTGGGACCTATTTCTGAGATAATTTCTGGCTGTTGCCTCTCTTTTATATGTAGGGATACTGCTAGATGGGAATGGGACCTCTCTAAAGCAGCTCCAGATGCCTTGTGTAGGTAGAGTCTGGGAAGACAGATTTTATGTCATCCCATTGGAGGCCCATGGACCATGAACTGTCCTCATTACCTGAGAAAAACAGTCATGGCACTCAGTGCAGCCATAATACAGACAGAGCTCCCAACTTACCAATCAGTTGTGCTATAACGGAATGGAATTCCATGCAGCAGATTTTATCTGGTGCTGTTGGTCAGTCGGAATGCAAGCTCCAAGGTACAACAGTACAAGATGAGAAAGCAGGATCTGGATCAGGCTCATCAAAACTTGTGTTTGTCCTGTAACCCTTGTACTCTGACCTAACGAGCCTCTCCGGACAACCCCAATGCTTATCATTCACACTGGCATGAGTGTTCTCTGCTCCGTTAGCATTATGGAGTGGATGACTAAGCAACTTGAAGCACTGATGCCGAGATGCTGGAGCACCTGGGTGTACTGCCTTCTGCGATGCATTGTTTCTGGGATTCCTGACAACCCCATTTTATTGTACTTTAGTAAAAATATTTACAACATTTTAGTACGTGTAGGGGTTGAAATACTCTTTCAGCAGTTGCTGTATTGGGTTGAACTTATGTGAAGGGCTACTGGGTATGACCTGCTGGTTGAAGCAGAAGTTGCAGAGAGTCAAGAGATGATAGCATTATCCTTTTTAATGCCGACGGCTGTCCCTATTTCAAGGCAGTGTGAAAATTCAAAAATAATCACCCAAGACCATAATCATAGACTCACAGAATGGTTTGGGTTGGAAGGGACCTTAAAGACCATCCAGTTCCAACCCCCCTGCCATGGGCAGGGACACCTTCCACTAGACCAGGTTGCTCAAAGCCTCATCCAGCCTGGCCTTGAACACTTCCAGGGATGGGGCATCCACAGCTTCTCTGGGCAACCTGTTCCAGTGTCTCACCACCCTCTCCATGAAGAGATAAGAACAGAAGAGGTAGATATTGCAGATGCTTAAAAAGAAATCTATACTTTTCCCCAGTGTTCATTGTCCTTTCTGCATTCAGGTTTCAAGTGCTGAGGAGACAGCTACAAACGATACACCCTACATGGCATTGCTGCTCTGAACAAATCAGACCTACTGTAAATGGGGCACTCCAGCAACAGACATAGAAAACAGGTGGGCAAACACTCAGAACGGTTCAATTGAAAATATTCTCTTATATCACATCAAAATGACAGCATCCCACAACAGATCACTGTCAAAATACAGTATTTGAAACTGTAATGGGACAAAAGTAATCTGTACACACAACTGTCTTTATCACTACTTGAACTTTAAAAATTGCAATGATACATTTTGTAAATCTAACAGGCTGTTATTAGTTCCACATGGCTCTTACTATTAATTTTGTGACACATCTATTTTAACTGCACTAGTAATTACCAATAGTCTGTTTTCCACATCTCTTTTGCTGTCTATATATTTTGGTCTCAAAGTTTGTCCCAGTGATCACGGCATATTTCTTAAAATTAGACCTTTACATACTGAATCATAATTGGCAATCACGCAATGCATAAATTTAAGAATCAAAAAGTATTCTTCTTACCTACACCAGTGACCATTTTAATTTCTTCAAAACTGAATTCGTCACCTTCATTAAACATAAGCAACACCAATGTCTGAAAGAGCGATACTTGAAATTCTTTTTTTCCCTAGAAAAGAAATATCAAATAATTACTAGAAATATTCAGAGCATTTTCTATTGTATCCCCCAAATCTGACAAGTTACAGAAGCAATAAAACCTTTTTTCTATTTCTGGAAGAAAAGATGTGCCTTTCAGGACGCCTAGCATGCAGAAGAATCTGCCTGAATGCAGTTTTGAGGAAACGGCATTTTTAACACCTCTTTTTTTCGCTCTTCTACCAGTAACAATACAGCACACCACAGAAGCTCATCAGAATGGCCTTGTGCTTATTTCACATCATTTCCTTCACACTTCACCCAAGCTGCACTTTACAGAGGTGAGAAAATTAATACGAAAGAAAACATGGCATTGGATCAGATATGAAAGAAACAAAAGGTAATTTTGGTTTCTTGTGATACAGAGTGCAGTGTGATCAGCAGCACAATGTTTGTCCAAACAGGTGAAGGAAAGGAAGTAAGTAACTCAGACTCTTCAGAGAGCTGTAAACACTTCTGTCAATCAACAAGCACAAACCTATCCGTCTTACAGTTACACAATATCTAAACCTCTAATTCCATATTCACAATGAATTAGTAAACCAATTCGAGGTTTTTGGTCTTTGCTCTGGCTCAATTAAGCTGCATTATTAGCAGGGCAAGATATTCCATGAGACAAAACAAAACCGCATTATAAAACAATGCAGTTATTTAAGACTTAAATAATTCAACAAACAATTAAATTTTAACCACAGTCGTTACATCACTAACACCCTTCAGTCTCTTTTTGTATCAGTGAAGCATTCTAGAAGTGTCACCAATGTTTCTGTGAACAATTCCATATTAAAAATAAAAAGAAGTTTCATTGATTTCCTGCTTTAATACAACCTTCTTGATTCCAACAAACAACAATTCCTATCAAACAAATACAAATGTTTCCAAAAGATTATCACACTGTTGTCTTCCGTTAGCAGGCAGTATTTCAGTTTAATTACAGAAAGCCTACTTTCTATTCAAAATAGCAGTATTGTATTGTGATCGTTCCGCCACATAAACATTACTACCTTTATAAAACCAGACATGACTAGATTCCAAATAATGGACTTAAATTTTATCCCAACAGGCTAAGCATTAAACAAGCAAACTTACTTCCTTAAATTCCGCCTTCAGGACAGCATGCCCTAAAGTGGTCTGCCACTGAAGCTTTCGGCCACTGTGCTTTCCCAGGTAAAAGGTTTTAAATACCTCCTGAAGCTTTATCATCTGTAAAACAAAGAGTTAAAAGGGTTTACTAGTATTATACCAGCACAGCAATGCTGGATGATTTCAAATACGTAATCTCATTGGTTCTTCTCAACAATGCTTCATAATAAGCATTTTCCGTGTGAAAAACTAAATTCAAAAAGCAAAGTTCTGCTCTCACATACACCAATACTTCTGTGCACAAAAGAAAGGCTTAATTCAAGTATAGCTTTTAATTTCCCTGTTTATTCGTTTTGTGTTTGTTTGAAACCTCTAAAATAACCACTAGTTTTGTCCCTGACTTTGCATGTGACCAAGAAGTCTCAGGACAAGAAGCATACATCTTGCACCTATACACTGACTATTACCATCTGCTCCCAAGTTCTTCCTTTTGTTTGTCCTATACAGATTCAAGCCTGATTCCAACACTTTATACCCTCTTATTTCCAAGAAAGGGGTTTTTACTCCCCCATTTCCCTGATGTGTTGCCTAGGTTGGACCCTTCTGAAGTAGTCTGCTACAGAGGAAAAGACGCCACAGCAGCAAAACCACAAAAGCTTCTACAGCTTCTGAGCTGAATGGGAACATTGCTACCACCTTTGTTCTTGGAAGTTCTTCCCACACTTCACATGAAGCATGGTCTTGCCGGAAAGAGGACTCCAAATGCGTACTTCAACTTAAATCACTGATAGCTTTGCAAAAACCTCTAAACTTGGGAGCAAATTTTATTTTTTTTTTTAGGCAAATGCCATTTAAATGCAGGGGCTCGTTTTGTGAGACACATTGCAGGGAACAGAGGAAGGATCGTACAGAAAAAAGAACATGCAGTTACGTAACTATTGGCTCAAAAAGCCTAACCAATGTAGTTAAAGAGTGACTACATTGAGGTGAACTGTCCAATTTTAAACTTTTAAGTGCTTGACTGCAATATTAAATAGAACACTGATTTTAATCTTCATTTTAGATGATGATTATTAAAAAGGTGAAAAAAATATTAAGTTAAACAAAACTGGGAAAAAAAAAATTAAATGAAATATTCACCCTCTGATAGTGATTATGATTCCACTCCATCAAGTGCATTTAGAAGGAGAATTCAAACACTAACCTCTGAATTCAAGTGGACTTCCATAGGTGTGTAAGTTGGCCAGTAGCCCATAGTTAATATATTTACTGTCAGGTCTATGTTTCCTGGGTCACTTTGGTTCTGCATATACTATAATACAAGAGAGGGGAAAAAAAAAAAATCATACAAGTATACTGCTTGCATGCTAAATTAGAAAATATATATATTTAAAATTAGAAATTTAAAGTTTGTAGAATAATGAACAATTTCTACAGGCTAAGTCCTTGGTCAAACATGTTCTACTAAGATTCTGAATTTCATGACTATTCATTGATTCCATCCCCAGCTACAAAACGTGGTTAAGTGGTTGGAAGTAACAAGCAGCAACGTGGCTTGCAGTACCCTAGACCACTGGCTTTACAGGTTATCACGGCCAAAGGAACTTCAATCCCACCCAAATAAAAGCAAAAGCAAAGCTTTTGTTTAGAAGCCAGGGCAAGATCTGTAGGACCAGAAAGATCCCCTGGGACTTTCACATGTCTGTTAAGACAATACATTTTTTTACAATAGTTTGAGCACAGCATCAGTCAAGCCAGGCTGCGAAGTCCAGGACAGAAGAGTCGTTCGAGTATTTTATTACAGGAGCAGTGTCCTGGGTCAGATCTCTAACCCAGTATATCTTGTCTTTAATAAGGCCCCCAGACGGGTGCCCAGGGAGCAGTGCAACAACACAGTGAGCACATACAGTATTTTCTCCAAGCGTTCCCTCGGTCACCGACAGGTTGGAAGCTTTGGGACTTGTGTGAGACATACATACACTTGGGAACCTTTGGGGAGCTTCTCTGGCAGGGGTCATTCACAAAGAGTTCATCCGAGCAGCAAGAGTTTACAGAATGATGGCATATGGACTTTAAAGGGTGTCAGACAACTACATTACTGTGTCATATTTAGACTGCAATTTACTTAAAAAGGAATCGGAATGTAAAGGAAGATTATCTCTGAATAGCTATACAATAAATAAATTCTGTTCTATCAACAGAACAACAAGTAGACTGTTACTATGACCAGGACCTGCTCAAAAGTTTAATTTTAGCTTAATCCAAGGTGTAACACCTTTAATTGCTTCCCCAGAACTACTGAAAATTTAGAACACAAACAGAAGCTAAATGTACCTGCTTAAACTGAACCATGACATCTTTTGACAGTTCCATGTCCTTGAACATGCCCTCCAGTTTGCTGGTAAAAGCAGCACCACATTCTGTCACACGAATCAAAGCAAAGATCCCACAATTACAAAGCAGCACAGAACAAGCAATAAAGGTTTAATCTGAGACAGTTGAGACAGATTTGCCAGGTTCCAGAGCACCCACAACTAGGACATGTGTTAAGGATTTTTCTCCTCTCTAGGGACATTAAACGAACCAGTCACATATCTGAAAGGTCAGCCCAACAGTTCTCACTGAACACCGTGAAAGCTGTGATAGGCTCAGCTGTGACTTCTTAAAGCATGAGAATATAAGGATTCAAATTTACATGCCAAAAAGTAATAAAGATTTGACACATCTGAAGACACCTACCATGTTTAAGCTTTGACAACATGGACTTCTCAGCATCTACTGATGCACTTTTCCCAACCAGCAGTCTTTTGGCCAAGTCTTTCTTATAAAACGCCTCAAACACATCTTTACCTGTATGGAAATTGAAATACAAATAAAATACAAATTAAATCATTCAGTCTATTTGCACTATTGCACTTCAGGTTTGTGACACAAGCCTTTCTCATGACATGTCCATCAGCAGAATAATATTCACTACTCAGTAGCGAAAAAAACCCATGTGGACAATTCGTTCTTTTTACATTTGAATTATTTTCCTAACATATTTTGCCAGATTTTTTAATTCTTGTTTGTTTGTGGGTTTGTTTGTTTGTTTTTGGTTGGGTTTTTTTTTTCTCTTTTTTTCTTCCCCCACCAGGAACATGAGCTGCCTTGTATTGGATCAGCTGCAAATCACATGCAATTATTCTGGGGTCCAGAAGAACATTTTTCTTCCAGTGGCCTCATTTATTAAAATTAAAACAAGAAAAAGGGTTCCTATGTATTAAAGAAATAATCTTTAAAAGCATAAGGTGAAGAAAAAGCAACAGAAGTCACCTCGCTTGGTTTGCCAACACTCTTGTGAAATAAAGAAGTAATACAGGCACCCACAAACTTTCACACCTTAACCAGAGCTTATACAAATCTTTTCTATTGACAGTGCAAAGATATCAGCAAGTTATTACACTTTTAAGAGGACGAAATTCACTGCAACTAAGTGCACTCTTTATACCTTCTACAGTAGCCCCTCCTAATTCCTTGCAAACACCTTCCAATGCATATGTAGCAGTATCTCTGATACATTCCCATCCTTCCCTCTGGTAAAGTGCTGTTTCATGACACAGCATCAAGATACTCTTGAAAAGTCCAATGCCCAGAAACTAACTATTAGTTACCATCTACCCTTAAAAGGACTCTTGCACACTAGATAGCTCAAAGCAAATTTGCACTTTTAACCCAGTACTGTAAAAAATATGTAGAGGTGTTGTTCAACATTTCAGATTAGCAAAAATTAATCTCTCAGGCTGACAAGTTGCCAGTGATGTCATCATTCAGCACCTCCAGCTAATACCCTTTGCATTTGACAAAAATCATGACAAAAATGATATTACTTTATGACTGATTTCTTGCCTGTTTTCCCATTATATTATACTTGGTTTGAATTTTATGAAGAAAGAACCCCACAGATCTCAGAACAAACTAATACAGAATTGGGTAGTTCCTGCTGCATTTCGAAGGCAGTGAAACACAGCAATAACATGTTTCTCCCATCATCCTGAGCCCTCCTCTGCGTTCTTCCTCAGCCAAGATGAGAAGACAAGTCATTCATTGCTGGGTTTTCACATAGTTTGCACCTATCACATACTGAGGTGGGCAGGGAAGAGAAAAACTGCACTAACCTCTGTGTCACTGGAGGAAAGGTGGTGGTAACAGACAGACTTAATTTATATTGAAAACACTTCCACCAACAGCTTGAACTATTAGGTGCCCACCCACAGACTATAAAAGGTCTGTAACTTGCCAATCTCCACAGAACGAGTTGTCCTCCTCCCTGGTGTATTTGCTGTGCTCCTTCAGATGTAAGGCAACCTGAATTTAAGGCCAAGTCTAACCAAAACTCATGCTAAAAAAGATCTCATACGTTCAGAGGAATACCATTCTGCTAGTGGCAGGGAAAACATTTTTAATGGCAGCAACTGTGAACAGATTATTTCTTACCATGAATGAATCTAAATATGATCATGATTTTATCAAGGATTCTTTCCAGCTCTTCATCTGTTGCTTCTTTATTACCAGCTCTTAGCTTGGAATCCACATATTTTGCTACAAATAAATAACACAGTTTAACAGCGTAAAAAAAAAAACGTGGCAGGGAAAACATTTTTAATGGCAGCAACTGTGAACAGATTATTTCTTACCATGAATGAATCTAAATATGATCATGATTTTATCAAGGATTCTTTCCAGCTCTTCATCTGTTGCTTCTTTATTACCAGCTCTTAGCTTGGAATCCACATATTTTGCTACAAATAAATAACACAGTTTAACAGCGTAAAAAAAAAAACAACTAAAATCCACATATTTTGCTACAAATAAATAAAACAGTTTAACAGCGTAAAAAAACCCCCAAAAACTAAAATAATCAACTTGAGTGTCTTCCACTTGAAAAATCACTATATGCTAAAATATAAGGTAAATGCTAAGTTTTCTATTTTCCCATCCCTACGATCAGTGGAATGATAAAACCCTACTCTACTACTGCCATAATGGAAAAGTATCACAAAAAAGAACTGCCCTAGAAAAATAAATGAATGCAGTATAATCATTAAAATTAACGCATTAGAAATTCCCACATTTTGTGTTATAGATGTAGCAAGCACGTTACTCATTGAAAGACAAGATTTTGGAAGCATACGATGCATACGAATGTATTCTATGAGAAACAGAAACAAACACAGAGAGGCCTATATTTTTTGTAGACCTTTACCAGGTCCCTCGTGCCCCTTGGTAGGAGCATACCAAAATTTAAATAGAAGCAATGCTTTCAAGTTAGTAGCTTCAGAAGGCCAGAAATACGGTTAAGCCATGAGTTTAGCTATGTGTTTATTAAGCCACATCAGCGTCCTTATACAATCTTCTGCGTACGAAGGAAACCCTTGCAGGAGCTGAAACACCACAACCCACCAGTGACAGCAGCCCATACCATGGCTTTAACCTGCATCACTAGGCTCTGCAATTTCTCCTACATAAAGCTGGGTTTACAAGAAAACCACAAAGTAAGATGAATGAGGGCAAAAGAACATACAGAGAGAAAACAAACCACCAAGGAGCGAGATCCTCTGCTGGTGTAAAATGCTACAGCTCCAGATTTGCTGCAGGCAAAACAGTCGGAACAGCTTTTGCCAGACCAGGGATAAACCCGCTAATAGTATTTTTAAGATGCTTTTATTATTTTTCCCCTTAATGACACTAGTTCCCCTTTGAAGGGAATACAATTTTGTCTCTATTGAAACTCCTCACATCTGGAGGCTTTAAAATTGTTCTCCCAGCTCCAGCCTTCAAAGCAGATTGATGGGCTGTACTTAGCCCTTTGAGAGATCCGTAACATCCACATAACTCCTCTACTACCACAATTAAAATCGGTCCCCTCTTTTTGCCATGGCTACTCTTCCCCCTAGCCGTTTACTCCCCTCGCAGCACCGGTGTTGCACGCTCTGAGCGGCTGTTAGCACCAGGCACCGCGCAAGCAGCAGAGCGCAGGGACAGCGGAAGTTGGCATGCTCCCTCAGGATGCACATTAACAGCACACCCAAGCTTTTCCAACCCACAATGCTCCCAGGTTGACTTTCGCCTCGTAGCCCAGAAACGACTCTCCTAAAGCAGAATGCATAATACTGCATTGCTATTGCGCTAGCACACTCAGCAGCGTTATCTTACCATGCTTTCTAGAGATTTTTGAAATATTTTACAGAAAAATATTTGTGTACCTATCAATTCTGCAGGCTTATTTGGTCTCTTGTTGATAAATGTTTCAAAGGACTCCTTCATCAAGTTTATAAATTTTTCATTTTTCTGAAAGCACACTTCTATGATATGGTCCACTTTATCCTTAAAATCTAGTAGCTCTTGCACCATATCCTTGTCTTTTTCAGGATTAACCACTATTGTTGTCCCAAAGTTCTGTAAAACAAACACTTTTGATAATAAAATACTTTAGAGTGCTACCTATCTCCCCCAACAGACACATTTACCCTTATAAAATTTATCATTAGAAAGAATAATCTTTTTTAACAGAGCTACTTAAGTGACTTGAGGTTTTCAAAAAATGTAAATTAAAGATTGAAAATAAAACCAGACACATTAATGGATTCAAACATTTTGTTTGATTTACAGATTATATACATTTAAGAAAAAAGCTAAAAAAGGGCAAAACAATACATAGTAGACATGACTGATGTGCAAGTTCACAGCTGGAGAGCTACATGATTCACGTAAAAGAAATTTTATGGAAACTGCCTCAGAAATGTTAAGTGTAAGGGAAAGCTTTGCACTATTCTTCTTAAATCCACTAGAGAGCTCTATTGATGGAACAGGTGGCGTAAATTCAATCACTGCTCATCACTCCAAGATTTCTCTTTCAGCAAGGCCTTAAAAACAAAACCCAGCTGACTTGCAATAAAACAAAACCTTCCCAGCCACAGACTTTCTTTTCTTGTTCCTACACTTATCATCTTAGAGACACAATACCATTTGTCTAGTGAACCAAAATATCCTGTAAGGGATGATTTTAACCTATCAGACAATTGCTCAGTAACACTGAGAATGAGAGAGAATGACCACTTTTCCAAGGTAAGAAAGGAACACCTGCATAGTAACAGCAGAACAGTATTCAATCAGTGTATTTTTACAGCTAAGGTATGTTAGCCACAACAGTCAAAGAGAGATGGGAAAATTCTTCCCAAACCTCCAAATTTCCCCTTCAGTACCTAATTATCCACTTTCTTTGAGATCTTTATCAAGTAACATTTCAGAGTGAAGCCCTGAAGGTCCTTAGATTCATTGTGTGTATCACAATCACAGAAAGGTTTGGGTTGGAAGGAACATCTGAGGATCATCTAGCCTATCACATCTTCCACTCAGCACATCTTCCCCTTCATGATGGCAGCATTTGGACACCTCATGGTCTCTATCGGTTACGTTCATAAATTGCAGGGCATTCCCCCCATTCTGCAAGTGGCAAACTGAGATACAGAAAACCAAGCGGCACCTCTGAAGTCATAAAAAGGTGACCACAGTAGAGCACAGGTCTTTACCCCAGTAACTTGGCACACGCTCTCTGCTTCTTCTCACGCTGTCTTATAAGAAAAAAGCTCCTGAAGCCTCACTTGAATGCATTCTGCCATACAGAATGTTTGAAAAGAGATTTACTGACACTCTAGAAGATGGTTTCTAGCTTTTTGTCTGTTAAAAAAATTCTTAAAAACAAAGCCACAAAAGGGCGGATTCTGTGAGACATAAGGTATGATAAGCCAACATAACAACCTGCTGCTGTGAACGGAGAGGTTTTGGTCCTCCTTCCCTTATTTTTCTACCTGTCCTGACCTTCTGATACTTTCCTTAGGCCAGCAGCAGGACTCTTCTGTGAGCCTCCTTAGCTCACAAAACCCAGCATAAAACCGACCTTGCCTAGGTACTGTGTCAAAACAGATCACAGAAGAGTCTGTGGGGTGGCAGGCAGCATAAGGGTTAAGTCAGAAGCATGATCTGGGAGCAAGGAAGAAGAAAGATTATTCCTTCTTGGCCATGCCAAGCTGTTCAATTGGCCCAGCTGCATATGGGTCCATAGACTGCGTATGGGGACATTGGACAACATCCTGTGGAGCAAACTCCACTTTGGTTCTGGGGGCAGAGGGGAGACTACATCCCGCTTGCGTGGGCCGCACGCTGGTGCGCCACACAGAGCTCCAGGCGTGGGTGTGCAGGAAAGGCACCTCTGAAACGAACCAATGCTGAGCACTCAGCCCTGAAGGCTGATGAGCCCATGGGCAATTCAGGAGAGAACTACCACACTGGGAATTATCAACTCCAGAGAGAAATACCTTCTGTGAAGCTTTCCGGCTTTCACCTTGCAAGAGCACGGGAGCGCAAGTTCTCTGGGGAGTGTATGACATGCGTATGATGCCAAGCGAGACAAACCTGAAGCATCTAAGTATGACTTCGATGATGGATTATTTAAGAGGAGTATTCCATCCAAAATGGCATAAACATTCCTCAGCATTGCTGTAGGTTGGTTACACCTAGCCCTGCTAACATGCAGTAGAACAGGTACATTCTGATGTCCCACTGGCTTGGCAGATACCTAAACAGTCGAGTGTATTTGTAGCAAAACACAACACGTAGTACAACCCAGCCTACTCTGAACACATGTGCATGTGGCTCTATTGAAAAGCAAAGCAAACCAAAGTACCTCCTTGTATAATGTTCAAACCTATGAAGGAAAGCAAGTTCCAAGTAGAAATTTAAAACCAACACTCAGGTGTTGCTCTTATCACGTGACTGTTATTGGTGGGGGGAGGCATTAACATCCCTCCCCACATTTGCTTAGAATGGAATTTTGATGCATACACCTATGTATTATTCTTGGTTTTGATAGACAAAATATATGGTAACAGCATAAATTTTGACATTAGTACGAAAACTTTGAAATACCTTGATGTATTCACTCCAGTGCTGCAAAAGGCTCTGCTGCCCACCTTTTACCCGGCTGAACAGCTGGTATGTCTGGGTCAGGTCTGATATTCTATTTTCGTCGAGCAGGTTATCAAGTCCTAAAGAAATACAGTCAGAAGAGAAAATTTGAATACAGCTGAATGAAGAGTTAGAAACACGTTAGAAAAATCCCTACAAAATACATCAGAAGACCAAACCTGCCCATGTGCTTAAAAACCTGTGAACTTTTTAAGACTAAAGTTCTGAAAGCAAGTGATACACTCAGGGTTAACATGCCCCCTTCTTTGAACTGGCTGAAATGTTTTATGGCATAGTATTTCAAAACCAAAGCGCTTTCACAACAAACTTGACTGCAAGCCTTTTGCAAAACATTTATGAACAGGGATGGATTTGAAGGCTTCTTGATTTCAAGAGATCTCACAGAACCTCTAAAGAACATCAGAAAACAGTAAGCTAAGTAAACTGCCCCAAATTTAAAGTAAAGATAAATACTTGACAAGATTTTCTTCCTGCGGAGCACGGCGAGCCATGTTATTAGTTTAAAAACGTGCTACGAATTGTCTATGCTCGTACCGATGGAATAAAGCAAGACTACAAACTCCTTCCGAGCAACTTCTGCTTTTATCAATTCACCATACAGACCATCAGGACTGGGAGTGATGAACGGAGAAGCAAAGCTCAAGGCAAAACATGAAGAATAACAACTACACACACATTTTCACATTTGAGAATACAACGTAGTCCCGGTGTAATCAGAGATACATTGTCTGGTGTTGGTGACAGAGGCTCTAGTAATGAGGGAGGGCAGCATCAAAGATTGATGGCATTTTTTTTAAACCCAAAAAGCTTGATTTTACACAGGCTGACAGTTGACATCATCAGTGTAGCTGACATTGTACAACTGTCTTACTTCACAAAATATAATTCTTTAATTCCCATGTTAAAATGGTATTTGATTACAAAGAATTTTCAATCACTACTGAATAATCCCATTTGTTATTCTACTCTTAATCTTAAAAATACTTTCACTGTATATCGTAGCTTACATGTTTAGAAAGGCAACTAGTGTTCACGAATGATGTCAGGTAAACTTTTGCCCACACTGAGATACCAGGAGAGTAGGCACACTTCAAAAGTATATAGGAAGACAGATTACATAGGAAGACAGATTACAAAGTCTTGTATACACGTGACCAATGTTCTTTTGGCACCGAACAGGGAATTAAGAAACACTCATTCCATCACATCCAAGCATCACTTCCTATTCATTTAAAGACACCAGTACACTAACTGCTTTTATAAACTAGATGATAAAATTCAACCTTCTTTCTTCCTCTGGCATATAAGCTGTGTGACTGAAATATTTATTTTGTCACGTATTTGATAACTGAAAAAGACGTACAGGAAAGTTATCTGTCTCAGGGCTTCACAGAACTTCCACAAAGCACTGCCACAGCCTTGGAAAATTTTATTATACTCACAATGAAAAAACCAAACCACCAATACCTAGTCAATGGCAGTTGTAATTAATACAAGAAGAAACGTTTATTATACATACCCTGCATCTGCAAGCTTTTCCCCCACCCCATATCAAACTGACTACATCACATGCTTTTCTAAGGAAAAAAAATTACAAAAGGCAGCATCATCTTCTACTTGCACAGAATACTAGGATGTTATAAGTGAACTACAATGTGCCCTGGATCACATGAACGCAAAAAGTTAAGCAAGTCAAGTAATGTTACACTTTTTTTTTTTTTTAAAGTGCAGAGGTAGAATGCAAAAGCTGATCCAACAATACTACAGTTCTAAAACGTGTTAACTAGAATAATGTACAAATCTCTCTATATTTACATGGATGGTACATATACATTATAAACCAATAAAAAGTTCAAGTTAAAACAAGACCACATAGTTTCTGGTTAAGTCAACTAATAAATGAATGTGTCACTCGAAAAGTTACTTAAAAATCATACTCAAATGAGAGAGCAAGCAAAATTGACATATATCTACAAAAATTCATTATTCTTCCCTACTGCTTATGATAAACTCAAGAATAGTTATGATGGAGTGACCACACTTATTTTTTATAAGTGTATTGAAAACAGTGAAGTAACCTAGTCCCAGAGTAGTTCAGAGAAAACTGCGAGAACGTGTCTGTCTTTAAGAAGAAGGAGGAAGTGAAAGGGGCATGTGTAACAACCCAAAAGTATTAACAGACATGGACGTAATGGAGCTTAAAGATACCAGATTACTAGGGACATCTGTTTTGCAGCAGTAAAGGAAACAAAGATGTAAGAACAATTTGCTAGTGGATCTAAAACCTAAAATACGGCTACTACTGCAAGAAAAGGAAAGGACCATTGAAAGTATTAAAACATCAAGAAATACTGACCAAACCCAGAAATTCAGTGAGAGATGGATTAAAAGTTAAGAGGAACAAAGAAACAATGATTTGAAGAGTCTGAATAAGGATTTCCTAAGAAGACAGCAGCTCCTGTCTGAATATTGCCAGACAAAATACAGACAAAAACATATGAAAGTGCACTGCCTCGGCATGTTGTCCGTTCCAATAAACCATGTACTGTCCCAAGAACATGTGAAGCTATTGCACTCGAGCTGTGTGATTATCACATAAAAGAATCTACGACAGTAACTGCAGTTCTAATCTGGAAGCTTATATAATTCTAGGAAATGAGCAGTTCCAAAGGTTTAATTCATAAACCCAGTGCTGCAAGCCAAAGCAATTTCAAGTGTTTGTTTCCCCATGTCAATTTACTTGTCACATTAGGTATAACAATGTTATAGGGCTGGCTTTCTGTATGTGTGGAAGTTTCTTCCATGGCTAATATACCTCCTTAAATAAAATTTGTGGGGTGTATAGTTATTGCAAAGTATGACAATCTGTTGCTTATTAAAGATCACATTAATTTAGAAAAGTACCTTTTTGCAAAATAGCTGATAAGTGTTCTCCTAGTAGCTGTTTCTCCACACAAGCAATCAGTGGTTTCCTAAACAGGGCAAGAAAAGTATATTAGAAGTACTAGAGTATAAGGGAATTCCCTCCTGTCACAGTGTATTTATTAATAACTTACATTATCATACCAAAAAATCAACAATTTTCTACTTAAAACAGAAACTCCAAATTAAGACAAAAATGTAATGTGATATAAGTCATGAAAGAAAACAATAAACCATGTACGTAATTTTAAAAAAATTGATTTTGAATATTGAAGAGCAATTTCTTACATAGTAAGAGAAGCTTAGATACCAAAAATCAGTATTTACAAGTTTCGGAAAAAAAGTAAAATTGATATATTCTTGGAAACAAACCAGCCAACCAACACAAAATCCTCTGAGGGTCTGAACTCCAAACCAACACAACACATGCTAGTGATGTTCAGAGCTCAAACTTTTCATGCAATTGTATTATGCACCTACATAAGCATAAATTGAGACAGAACCACAAGAGTCAAATCTGCAAAACATTTAAAATTTGTCCTTGAATTTTTCCCTACTTTTTGCTATAACTGAAATACTTGTTTGGTACATTCACTTTAGACAGGACTGAAAAATAATGGCAGGTTTTCCTTTCCATCCTTTACAGCGTACAAGAAGAAAGAGCTAGTCACCCTGCAATCAGCATTACAGAAAAGATTCAAATATGTACCATGACATGCAACGTATGCACAGGTGTGTATATATAGATATATATAAAATATGTCTGAAGGAAATAGTAAGTTAAAAAGATATTTCTTGTTCAGTTATCCTTTTAACACCCAATGAAATGCCACCATGACGTCTACAAAATGGAAGAAATAAAAGAACGGTTAAGAAAGAACAAAACATTTTATGTTCTCTATTAAAAAAACAAAACCAAAACAAAACAAACCAGCTTACTGCAGGACAAATTATATGTGGATTTATAGCACGTCATTGACCCTGCATTACTCCCTGAAGGCACATTCTGACACACAACACGTGAGTGAAAAAAGGACAAGCTACTTTGCACACTACATTGGCAGCAGCCATACCAAAGCTGATGTACTACTGTAAATTCACATCCTAGACTGCTCATGAATGACGTTCCTGGCCTGTATCCTTGATATAATTTAACTTTTTATTTCCTTTTTTTTTAATGAATCTTTCTTTCCCATAAGCGATGTGTAGTTAATTCTATTATCAGCACATGAACGGTTAAAATCAGTTACTACTTTGATAATGAAATTCGTTATTATTTAGTATGTTTTCTTAACTTCATTTTACACTGACAAATCTTTCTGGAGAAATTTCTCCTCTCTTACTCAAAGTATATTTTTATTTCAAAGAAAGCCATTTGATAAAGTCTTAAGAAACACAAGCTGTATCACAAGCACTGTTAACGAGAGAGTGTCTGTTAGATAACATGGAAATACTCTCTGTGTCTCTACAACCATGGACAATCACACCGTTCTATGATGGACACTTGTCTTATGCTACGAATGCCAAAATTTGTACTTACTGTGTGCTATGATCTAAATATGTTATTACTCTGTCTCCTTCTTCTTCCAGACGTTTATTAACATGGTGAAGATATTCTGGGACCTAGCAAGACAAGAGAACACCAAGTTCAACTTCAAAATTATGAAAGACAGATAATCTTGTTCCATTATGATTATTTTAAATTACAAATTTAAAGAAAGTTCAAATTAGAACAGAATAGTCCACCAGAATGTTGTCACATACTGCATAATCTATATTTTTATTAAACAGTGTTGCTTTATAAGAGAAGTCTTATAACCACTCCTGACAGAAAGGAACAAAAAACCAAGAAATCTGAGAATTTTTCAGAGGAAGTTAATTTTTTTTCCTCAAAGGCCTGCTGGGTTAGGCTAGCCCTTAAGGTATCACGGAGCAGATTTTCAGTTGGCATGAACCATATAGCTCTGTTCTTTCAATGGCAGTTTCTCCATTGTATAAATTAAGGCCTTACTCCTTTTGTGTCTTTCCACAACCTTCTATTAGGCATATAAAAGCAGTAAGACTCCTCGTTTCAAAACCTCTGGCGAAGCATTTCACCTCAGGTCACAGCAGAATGCCAGGGAATGAGGTGAATGGAGCAGGATTAGACACAAGGATTCACCTCAGTGCAACATAAAGTCGTTCCTAAAATGTTTGCAGTGGCTTGGTGTTAAAGCGGAATTAATATGCCAGGGAATGAGGTGAATGGAGCAGGATTAGACACAAGGATTCACCTCAGTGCAACATAAACAGTCGTTCCTAAGATGTTTGCAATGGCTCGGTGTTAAAATGGAATTAATAAAGGTAGCCTTCTGTATTTTAGACCACCAAGAAACACGTCCTTTGGTATACATTTTGAGAGAGAACCCCATTTGCAGGTTCCCCACTGCAGAACATCATTTTATCTCAAGAGGACAGAAACAAATAATGTCTTAAATCTATTTAACTAACAAGGAAACAAAACTAAACAGCAAAATAAATGCAACAAAAGAGTAAAAAAAGTAATTGGTTTACTTAGGTATTAACCACCTAGTAAAATGATGCCAGTGGATATTTTACAGCTCTTGGGCAAAAATTTCATTGAATGTTAATACACCACGGTGCTAGGAGTTGTTCTCATGTAATCCCATAGCAGATAAAGGTAACGTAAAAGCAATCACCTACAGCATGCACCTACCTCTCTTTCTTGCATTAATCTTTGGCCTTCTGCAGCATATAAGCAATTTGTCTCTTCCAGAAACCTCTGTTCAAACGATTCCTTGTAAACCTGCTCAAGAAGTGAATGTAGTTACTTATATTAAGCTGCCAGTGAAGGTAGCACCTTTTGGTTGTCAGGTGTAGAGGGCAAGTAAAATCTCAGGAATGCACGCAGTTGCAAGAAGTGTCATAGTAATATTACATTCACACAGAAGTTATCTGCTTGCCTGCTGGTTTTAGAAAGACTGACATCAAAGCTGACTTCCCAGTGTGGCAAGAGTGTCTTTCAGTCATCAGCACTCAAATTGTCTAAATCGACAGGCTTCTGTTTAAGGCACACAGCCCAACACCAGTACCCAACATCACAGCACTGCAGTGACATCCAATCCACCTGAGCTCAAGATTCCCACTGATATATCTGTGGCTCAAAACAAACAAACAAACAAATCCCAAAATCTTGCAACTAGTGAAACATTGGCACAAAAACAGGCCATTCCCATCAGTAAAATAATACTGTGCTCAGTGACGCATCTTAAGATCTGCCAGGTTTATCTCAGTGGTCCGGGAAAAACAAATTATACAAAATAAGGTGAACTCTCTTTCTCCAGGGAAGGTGTGTGAAAAAAGGAACCACCAGCAATCCCAGACATACAAAAATTCTATATAATGATTAACAGTTTAGTATAGAAAGGAGATAAGTTAGAAAGGACAACAATATAAAATAGTTAAAACATTCTGGAGAAGGTAGCTAGGGTATTGCATGTAAATGGAGGGACAATTAGTAAAAAGAAAGATTCCTTGAGTGTGGTAGAAGAAAAAAAAAGTATTTCTTCCAAAAGCCTACAGCAGAGCTGTAAGACTCATTACATTCTGACCATTTTTTTCTCCTAAAAATCAAAAAGCTTCATCTTTTTTTCAATGCAAACAAATGTGAAACCTCTGGCTTGACAAGCATTCAAAGCATAACAGTTCAGTAATTCAGCATCACAAGCAGACATCAACTCATGGTTTCAGCCTTCTCTTTGAACTAGCTCCATGTTCAACAGAACAAATAACATATTTCATGTCTTACCTTCCTTTCCCTCAGGATAACTAGGAAAACATTAATGCAAGGGTATATGGAACTATTTTGTGCATTAAACGTGTAAAGATCGACAGTAGGAAACAGCTACAGAACAGGATCTATACAAGCAGGAATCAACTTTCAGAAGCTGGGCCTCAATTGCATAATTGCCTAAAAATCAGGAATGAGCAGGAGAATAATTGTTTTCAAATGCAATGGAAGATTTGCTTAATTAAGTAATCCTTCTCCAAAAGCTAACTTCTGTTGAAAGAGGGAGAAGTAGAGATCCTGATGTATAATTACAGGATTATGAGCACATCTCTATCTCAGTGAAGTGACAACTGTTATAAAAGAACAGATTAGACTAGGTTAGTTTCCCGAGTGAAAAAAGAAAACTACACTTTTGAGCCAATGAAGGAGAATGCAGACTTAAATCCAATTCTATAAGGATCCAATAAAGGGGAATGTTTATCTTTAGTCAGATTACATAGGTAAAAAATATTAAAAAGTCAACACCTAGTGAAAGCTGATGAAGTTAGACAAACCTGGCAAATAACAATAGGGAAAAAAGTGGGAACAGGCACACAAGTCAGAGCTGCAACTCCAGGATATGTGATCTGAGGTGTCACGGACAGTCTCTGTTGAACAGGATTATTAGTTATTAATTTTTGTGGTACAGTAGAGAAAGTTACGGATGAAAGTCAGGAGGGTTAAGATAAAAGGCAGAAAAGCAGATAAGCTGACTGACAAAAAAGGACTATTTTATGCAGTCTTCCTCTTCAAACTCTTTTTTAAACCTTCAGCCAGTTTCATAACGCTGTACATCACTTGGGAATGGAGCAACCTCAACAACTTTTCAGAATGAAAGATTGCTCCTAGGTTTTATTGCATACCACACAAGGCTGCTATGTCAACTAGAGGTCAACCTATGCCCAAGTCAGCAGCACAGCATTTTTTTTAGTCTGTTTGGTTACTTAGTATCTATGTTAATGGAAAGTTCCAGTAAGTTACAGAAATACCTTACCTATTTAAAACCCCTGGCCTAAACTTTGCATCCCATTCTATCCTTGGCATCTCTGCTACGAAGTTGCAAACAGTGACGTTTTTGTGATAAAGGCCCAGGACCTGGTCTCCAAAAAGTGATGCCTTTTTACAGTGACAGAGGAGGTCTTTTTTTGTTCCTAATTAGCACTAGGATTTAGAAAACGAGTAATTAAGACACATAAAATATCATACACACTAACAGACTTGTAAAACTATTATTTTAGACTCTGTAGGCTGCTACATCTGCCAAGGGAAACAGGCACAGAGGTCTCATTTAAAAAACAGAGAATAAAAGATTGCAAATTGGGTAAAGAAAAGGCAATCTTATCAATCTAATACCAAGATTTGAAGCACATTTACTAGAAGAATAAAATAATTTCTGTTCAACGCAGGAATTGGAAAAGCCCAAATTCCATTTCTAAACCTAGTCATCACCAGTAACGCTTGCTGAACTCACCTGCAGATCAGAGAGCATGCTCAACAAACTCCGCAGCAAACTTCTGTCCACGGCTTCACCACTACGTTCTCGTTCAATCAGCAGGAGGATCCCATCGATAGTCTTGTTTTGAACTTGCCTGTCACTAATGACGTGATTTCTAAACAACTCTAGCCCCATGTCCCTGTGTGAATATTGAAAAATCAATAAATCGCACTGTTGATTTTGTTAAAAAATATGCATCTCAGTTTGAGAAAAATAAAATATATATAGTGTGTATACATATTATGCAGACAAAATATATTAATGGTCTGTATATTCTTTTTTACACTGTCCACTAACACAACGATAACAAGAATTATCATAAACACACCAGGCCACACGGTACCAGATGCATACACTTTAGCTGGAAACTGCAACCAGCCTGCCCGTATTTTACATGGTAGACTATAACATTGTCCCTTTATTAAAAAAATTACTATTATAAAAATAATAAAAGAGCTGAACCTACACCTTAACATAAGATTCCCTGGGTCAGTCAATCTATGTGTAATTTATAAGTTTTGTTCAAGAACATGAATTCTCTTTATGTTTAGGACCTTATGGTCACCTGTATAGGATTCTTGTGTCCTTCTAACAGGACAAGGAATGGTGTGAATGGAATGTGATGAAGCAGCCAATCACTAAGCATTGTCTTGGCCAAGGAAAACACAGGAATCTCAGATAAAACTTGTTACCTCCAACTTCTTCTCATGCATCAGGATTTCAATAAAGTGAATTTTCCCAGTATGAGGAAAAGAAGAAGACACAAAGTATGAACAGACCTCTTGCAACAATGTTTAGTAACAGGAAGCCAAACACAGAGCTGGAGGTAAACCCTGGCAGAGATTGGGAAGAAAGACGCCCACAAAGAGGGGTGAGGGGCAGGAGGATGCCAGGTTCCTCAGAGAGCCTGAGGAACTCCAGAGCCCACAGAAGCCAGCCAGGCAGGGAAAACGCACACTGACTTCAGTACTCGATCTACATACTGGTTTTGCTTTAGACAGATTAACAATGCCAGGAATTTTTGGCAAAGCCTGGATTGGTTTGCTTGGTTGATGATATAAAATGCCCCCCAGGAGGAATTAAAAACAGAATTCCCAAAGATGTGACTGGTGTGTGCTGAAAGAATAGCAGCATCTTCTCAACGCTCTGAGCCCCAGGTCTGGAATCCCAAGAGGCTCGTGCTGGAAAGATGATCTGCACCTTGCCAGACTTGTCAGCTATATATATGCCTTGACTTTTACGCATATGTTCTCAGACCTTTTTCTTCTTTTACCCTCACTTTACAATTAATATTCCTAGGAAAGGAGGGAGCGACACATGCATATGCTGACACATGTATTTCCATAAAATAACAGAAAATTTTAGAGACGTATTATACGTATGAAATATAATGTGAAAAATTTATTTGCAACCTTTAAAAACATAATAGCATATTCAAACTCTAAAAATTCAAGGAATACTTACATTGATACCTACCATATAGAAGGAAGCATTGAATTCTGAAGTACATATGTACGATCCAAAAATAAGAAAATGCTTCTGATCATGATCTGAAAATATATAAAGAAAATGTTTTTATCTTCACCATCATGTGGCATTTTAAATTCTAAAGCAATTTCTGAAAAACTACATCACAGACATGCACCTTAATTACTGATGTTTGTATTTTCAACTTTTCAGGTGATTTGTACAGCCACTGGTATTTAATCTGTTGATGTTAATACTATTACTAAACTGTATTCCCAGGTAGATCCAAGACAGTTTCAGATTCATAACCATTAATGAAATACCTTGATTAGCTTGCTATGAGTTTTACTGCTGCTGAGATACATAAGCCATTCAAGTAGTACCACCAAGACATTCAGTAGACAGCCTGAAATGGCATGCTGCCCTGATTTTTGCTTTTTAAAACAAGAAGCTTTAAGCAGAGACTTAGGCTGTGCAACAGATATTTTCATAATAAAAGCTAGCTGCCAAAATTAATAAGAAAAAAATAGATGCTTTAATTCTAACAGGGAAAAGAAGGGATTAAAATGTATTTTTTTTAATTGAAGGATGTTGGAGAAGGAAGTGGAGTTTTTAGATTATTACTCTTTCATATTCAAAATCAATTTTAACTTAGCTCATAAAAACACTGCCCAGCATTCAGTTTAGCATTAACATGGCTCAGGATGTCAGTAACTAACTGACCCCCACAGGCCAGCTACAGAGATTTCTATCCCCAGCTGTACACACACTGAAAGATTTCATTGCTTCTGAGGCAATTCTCAAGCTGACATAGTTTCTGGACACACATATTAAAGAAAAACAGCAGCAAGACTGATTTTTTTTCTTAAATACCACAAGTGCTAACTGAGCACATTGCAACAAAGTCACTTGCTACAGGTTATTGCTTTGAGAAGAAGAAAAAATAAAAAGAATGCTCAGAAGTAATTAAAATGGACAGAGTCCATAGTAAAAGACTTTTTATAAAAACACAGGACCAGTTTAATTACATTTCCAAGGCAGTAAACTTCAACTCTATTTTCATCAGACTGCTGAGTTTGTTTTGAATAGTTTCCATAACGCCTTCCATTTTTATTTCAGATAAAAATCACATACCTCTGCCCCTGCCCCACGGGGGCATTTGAGGATGTGAGGAATGAAAATAGAAATTCAACCATTTTGGGGATCTGTAGCCAAAGCTAAGTGACAGTGCAATGAAAACTCATTGTAAAATGCTGGTTTAGAATTATAACGATGCATTCTTAAATGGACAATTCACACGGTGTCTTTAAGAGAGGCTTTTTTCTGTAACACAATCGATCGTGGAGGTAGGAGACAAGAAGGGCAGAAAGAGAGAGGGAGGGAGTTTCAGTTCTTTAATCTTCCTGTTTCTCAGCCCTATAGTGAGGATAATCATCTCTGCTTTGCACAAAAAAAAAAAAGTCACAAACTGACCTAGCTGTTGGAGCTATGTAGAAGATTGATTGTGGATTCTACAGTTACTTAAAATTACAAACAGCAAACAATTTCAGCATAGCCCAGTTAGATTTTCTTTCCACTCATAGAAAACAAGTGTCAATCTATTTCTGAGTGATATTCCAACTTCATATGAAACCTATGAAAGTCAGAGTCAACACAACAGATCATAAGTTTTCAACAAGAAAACCACCCCCAGCTAGCAAAGGGGAAAGAAAAAGCAATGCTGAAACTTGGAGGAGGAGGTGCAATGCAGCCCCTAGTTAAAACCATGACAAATTCCTTTCTGCAAGATTTCACATCTCAAGGATATGTATTCTGAACAAACCTTCAAACTTACCATTTGTCTGCAATGATCTTGCCAGCATTTATTTATCTTCTTTAAAAATAAAAGACTATCCAGAGAATCTGTACAGCACCTATTAAGGAAAACTAGCTTGCCGGTATCTTCAGAGGCCAGATTCTGGAGATGTTCTTTGCCAGCCATTAAGCAAAGCTGCTCCATCGATATTCCAATGTTAACTTGTGACTGACCAGGGATAAACCGCTAATTGCAGAGCTTCTGCCCAGCAAAGGGGCTGGCAGTTCTCCAAAGGGCCTCCCTATGTTTTCAAGGAATAACTCTCGCTGCTCTTCAGTAATACCATCTAGTGGCTGTGCTGCATAACATTGATTTAAAAAAGAAATCCCACCAGTGTCAAAAACACCCTTGTCACCAACTGAGGTGAGAGGGGTAGAAAGGTTGATTTGGATTGTTAATAAGTTCACTCTCTGCACAACAGGAGTGACCCTAATCTCTTAAAAGCAGTTACAGTTCTAAATAATCCTCAACAAATCCAAATACTGCTCTTTTCATATACAACTCCAGGTATCCCTACGTAAACCATATCATTACACAACAGATCCAACTGTTACTTACGAATAACAGAATTCTCATGTGTCATATGAGTAAATCCAAATGTGCCTTTACCTTTCTCTCCTGCACAGTATCACCTCCAACTCCCCCTGGCCAAATCTGATTAATATGATCTCATATCCTTGGGATATAAAGTGGTATACCTCTAAAACATAAAAGTGTCAGCTGTCCAAACCTCCAGCTCTGTCAGAGAGCAGGGAGAAAGTAAATTTTTAAAACACCGGTTTTAAAACATCTCTTCTGAAGATCATCTGAAATCCGAAAAGGCAGGGATACAAAAAAAAGGGTTGACTGTACACTGCTTTGAAAGCAGACTTAAGATGTGGTTCTCAGAGATCAGTTATGTTTGAGAGACTACTGTACTGACTAATGTAGATGTGACTTAAAATATATCAAAGTAAATGTAATGAAAAAAATCAGCTGCCATATAAGAGATGAATTCACAGTGGTAATTTAGGTACCTATGTTTCTTATATGCTATGTAGAAGCAAAACTCCGTAACTGGGTCTCAAAAAAAGCCCCCAGACACACACAATCCAAAACGACAATGGGACTTAACTAGATAATGGGGTAGGAAAAAAAAAAATTGATTTTCTTTATGAGTGTAGGGACCTACTTGGGGAATGCAGTGAACTAAGAAACCAAGTCACAATCCAAAGGCATTCGCTTAACATAACACATAACACTTAAGGCATTCACCTGGAAAGAAGGTCCTTTCTATTTTAATCTATCATTTTCTGCTAATAAAATACACACAGAGACCTGGGAAACACCGCTGGCACCCAATGTACTGTAGTACCTGTTGAGTATGGCACTCTCCAGCAGCTGCTTGTAAGGCACTCTCCAGGAACACGGGGACAGCCAGGCGGGCACAGACTCTATTTATC
The DNA here is from genome assembly GCF_000690775.1 of Eurypyga helias. Classification (NCBI taxonomy): domain Eukaryota; kingdom Metazoa; phylum Chordata; class Aves; order Eurypygiformes; family Eurypygidae; genus Eurypyga; species Eurypyga helias. Next base: position 5,722 of record NW_010233990.1, on the reverse strand, counting down.
CTCCTGCCTGAGCAAGTACAACCCCATGGCTATTACACAAAAGACAACTATCACATAAAGCACCGTCTTCAGCATGCAAAGCACGACAGGATTCAGAAAACAGGGCTGGCTGCACCCAGGTATTTACAGAAGATCTACAGGCACTTTTGTGACCCGTTCAGCCAGAAGAAAAGCCTGGCAATGCGACTGCTGAAAACTATGGGGAAATTTACCATGAAACTTCATGTTTCCGTGCATCCCAAGTCAGCAGAATGATTTCTTGAACTTAGAGCTCTCCCAAGAACTTCCTTGCACAAGATACCTAAAGGGCTTGTTGAATGCCTGCGTGACACATCAGTGCTGACCAGCAGTGACTATTGGTCAAACGGGTGTACTTTATGTTTGAGAATTCTTTTTCAGAAGATACTGTTGTTGAAAATTACTGCGGTGATTTTTTTTTCCTAACTACTGCTACTGTAAGCATCTCCACTACTCATCTGCCATAAAAACCCATACCTGCTGTTAAATCTCATAGTGCTACTGAAATTTTCTAGATTAGGTGTAAAATTTCCATCCCTGTTGGAGTGATAAGTAAATTGTTGTTAGCATGCTACTTATCGATACACAAAAATGATTCACCCAGACGAATGAAAGTTGTTTATGCCTGATTTGAAAATATGTAAGTGGGCAAAGAACCTCTTTGACGCACAGGTAATTACTGGTGGAATTTTTACAAAGTACTGTTTTTAAAAGTAATGATTTAAACTAACCATTCTAACCATTTCTGCGTACGAGAAAAGGATATTCTCTAAATTGAAGGATTTGTGCTTTCACATGATCTTCACAGACTTGTCGCAGCTGTTTGTACAGTGTAGCAGAGACTTTGTAAGAACAGAGATTTTCAACAGCCTAAAAACCAAAACAAGATTATGAATGAGACAAAAAAATAAAAAGAACTCAGATTTCTGTGCCTTTCTAATCAAGGCCAACCAAAAAAAAAAAAAAAGTATCAGCATTACCTTTCCAAGCTGTTCACAGAAAAACCCCAAAACATCAAAATGAAATTATCCAAACTATGTAGAAAAATTAAGACTTCATGATTCCTTTCTGATTTTGGTCCCTTCTTATGTTGCTAGATTTTGTGTACAAACAAGGTCCACCATCACCATCTGGGTCATATTTCAGATGTGCTGTTAACATTACTGGCATTTCCACCCCCCCTTTGAATACTGCTAGGCAGCAGAACTCTTCCTGTAAGTCTTTTTGTGCATCCTTCAATGCGCACACACACACATACACTTTTTGGGGGGGAAACACAGTCATACTGAATATTTTAATTTCTTAATAACTTTAAGGTAGATGTTTCAACCACTCTCTCTGGTAAATGCATACAACTGCTTTCCTGTCATTTTATTAACTTACTTCTTTCCAAATGTTTCCACTGATTCACAGACTCATGCTAAGGAATGTACACTGAGGGGAAAAAAATAATAAGAAAACCCTAACAAACCTACCCATGTTAACTACTACGCAATATGATTTATTGGGACCTCATGGGATTTAGTTGAGTATTTACCCATAGTTGACTAAGACACCCATTCTGCCCAAAACCAAACGTTCTTGTGGTCACTACATCAAGCTGTTATGCAGCTGACCCAGACCACGCTGAGACAGCTCTGGCCATCTCTAGAATACTGCTGTTCGGCTACTCAGTAATCATGATGTCTTACACTACCATCTTTTCCTCACAAGAAACTCAATGAGAAGGCAAAAGAGAAAACATAGCCTTGATACCACTGCCTATATTTAGACTTTGTTCCAGGCACACTTTATTTTCTGAGTGCTGGATTTCAATAAATTATTTTATTAATAGACCATAGCATCTGAAACGAATCACAATGAAGACAGCCAAATGTTCTGTGAGAACTGTAAAGTTTACACTAAGTATTTTTGGCCATTCACTGCTTCATACAAAATTATCCAAAGGAGTTGGACATGCTTTTCAGAACTAAAAATCCATCTGTCTTTAACTTCACTTCAACTGCCTTCACGCTATGAGGCGATACCGCAGAGAAAATGCCTAAGATTTAAAGGATGATTTCACCTGGGCCACTAAAATTGACCCGCCAATGTAAATCCTCTGGAGCAAAGGAAAATAGTGTCACATTTTGTTGACAAGTTTTCTGATAGCATCAGTGAATTTGGACAAAGTTTGAGTATTTCCCAGTGCTTGGCCTTTACTCAGCTTTCCCCAAATTTTAGCTTTTTTGGGCGTCTTATTTCTTTATACTATGAAATGTTATAGTGTTTAATGCCAGCATGTAACTCGTTGTCAAAGCATTAATAAATGTTCTTTGCCCAGTTTCAGTTTTAAGATCACCCAAACACAAGGGCTAGAATATGCACAGGCCAAGAGAGAGAGGGGTGAGGGGGAAAGCAGGGCTGCTTCTTTGGGCAACAGTGCTGCCTTCAAATGTATTTCAAATTGCAGCTGTATCACACCTCAGTGCTGCGTCTACTAGCTGCTTCTGATTTTTTTGATGGGGGTGTGGGCATGAAATCCAGTAATTTCCTCCTTTTTCACCTATTGTTTCATTCAGAGTTTTTACTGCCTCTTTCTGAAGAAATTTGATTTGACTTTTATTCAGCTTGCATACAATTAGTTTGCAAGAAAGCTACAGTAATTATGACATCTACAAGGATAAGAGAAAGACAACCCTTTCAGACTCTGCCTACATAAATCTAGTAAAAGTTCAGTTTCAAATCAACCTTTTAATAACATGTTTTGAGCAGGGCCTTCTGTTTTAAGATTTAGCATGCAAATTATTGTTACTTCTTGTATGATTTCCTCTGTAGGTTCTTACATCCTGAAGAGTTTGTCTTCCAAATCACAAAGTGAATCTGCTTCCCAGAGATCGCCCCATGGGGTAATTCTAACCTACCTGATGTCATTTTATTTAAATGCACATCAACTATGGCTTCCTCAATTTTAACACAGTATTAAAGTAAGTAAAAAACAAAACTATCACACAGTGCCTATGTTATGTTTTTCATCTGATCATGAAACAGGCAAGTAAAATGGCATCTGCAACAAACCGTATTCACACATTATCATTTTGCAGATAGTTTGTTATGTTCCCTGAGACACAGCCCTTCCTATCCACCCATCCAAAAGTCTGGCCAGGAGTCTCATAATTTTTTTTTCCCTCCACTACTACACCGTCCTACTCTATGTCCTCCAGAAGAGCAGTCCTGCCCCATTTCAGGTTATTTAGGACCTTGCTGCAAAGGGAATTTTCTTTTTCCATTATTTTTATCACTCACTCCTCACTTGGCAATTCTTTGCACTGGCCCACTTTCTCTGTCCCATCAAGTATAAGCTGCTTCTATCAAAATCTGTGCAATCTACCACCAATCCCAGACATCATTTCTATTTTAGTCACAAAAAATTGGCTGCCACCCTCCCATTGCTCACTGACTACGTCTCTGCCAAGCACCTTCATGCCTGATCCCATGCTGCCTCTAATGCCTGGAAAGGAGTATCCTTTGGGCTTCCTACAAAGCCTTGTCATTGTTCTTGCATTTTTCCTCTGCTGCTGTGCCAAATTAACTAAATAAATCAGAGAGTTCAAAGGCAGGCTGGTACACCAGCCTGCGCACCGCACCGAGCTCTCGTAGGCCTCTCGCTTCCTCCCACGACATCAGATAAAGACTCAAAAACACAAAAAAGCCCTGAGAATTAAGAACTGATGCACACAGAGAAATTTTTCCCTGTGGATGATCCGGAGCTCACCAACAGGCAGTTAAAACGATCTTAAGTACAGATCAGGTTTCTGACGGATGCTGAACTTCATCTTTTATTCCTTTGGCAGGAGAGTAGGCACCTATCTATGCATAGGCACGCTGGCTGCCACCTCCTACTGGGCAAAAATCTTGCTGATTTGCACCGCTGCCTTACAGATTATTGGACTTGCCTTGCACAGCATTTACAAATCATCAGGCAAACAGAAAAAGCAAGAAGTACGGTTCTCCCTTCATAGTTCATCTGAAATCTCCCTCCTCCTCTTCTGCCAAAACTCAAGTCTGTACCCCAGAGACTTCATAGCCATATTACTATAATCTCATTTCCGAGCCTCTGAAAACAAGTTAGGTAATGCTGAAAACATCTGTGAGGTTTTTTTTTTTAGCTATGCTAAAAAGCAGGATTTTTCAAATGCTGAACTTAAAACCATAAAATGCATTATGTAATTCAAACTCTGAAAACCTGCAAGTATTAATAGATGAATATATCACAGCCAAGTTATCTGTTTAAAGGGAATAAATTATATTAAGTCAATATGCATTTACACAATCAGCCATTTCAGACCTGCATATTATACACCCTAACTAATCACAGACACTAGTCAGCTGTCAAATTCATCCTGATTTTCTTGAGCATGGACCCAATATGAACTGCTTGCTGGCTTTCTCCTCTCTCATAGCCTGCACTTTGCAGACAACATCCAACCTACCTCAGCTGAACATTTAGGAAATTTTAAGTGAGTGTAATAACGTCTTAAGTCCTGATCTGGCAATGAGATTCACAGCTGCAGATCAAACACCTGCACCCACAAAAAACTCATAACTTAAGCTGTGCAGCACAATTTAGCGCATCAGTAATTTTTATAACATGATCACTGTTAAAAAAATTCCCACCTCAGTTGAATATCTCAAAGCACATAGATTTAATATAATATAGAACTAAAATATACATACATGGAGAAAGTAGAAAGGAAGAAATAGTTCATGAGTATTTCTCTCTCTTACCCTCCCCTAGCCCCAGCTCCAGCAGTCCAGATGTGCCGGAAATGTTTTTTCACCATTTTCATTAAAAATTTAAAAAATTAAGATCCTGATTTTTATGAAAATGTAACAGTAATCTGAATCACAGGTAAACTGACAGTTCGTTGCCTGCTCAACCAAGATTCTTTTTTAATTCCCCAAAGGGTATTGATGCTGAAATCTAATTGTTATTATCTAATAATAACAAATATTTCAACATTACTATTCACAAGAGACCAAATCATGTCCAGAAGAGAAATCATCATAAAATACGGATCAGCATAACCCAGCGAGAATAACATCCCATTTTTGGCATCGTGGGTAGGCACTGTATTGAGAGGTCAAGACTTAAATCTCAGCCCTGCCCAGGCACAGCTTTCCGTGGTTCCCAACACAAACTGCTTTTCCACAGGCCCAGGTCCTGGTAACTCTCCAAGGAACTACTATATAAAACTGCAAACTGGCTAGAAACAGCATGGAGAGAACAGTGCAGAAAACCGAATCAGCTTTTAATGAAGCAAAACGCATTATATTAAACGTGTGGCTCTGTGGAAGTCCCAAAAGTTGTTTCCTTCCGATAAACTGGGAAAAAACCCACTCTACACGCCTCACCTGGTAGAGCTCTTCAAGGTTGTATTTAATAGAAATGCTACTCTGTATCGCTCCCACCGCTTCATGAAGCTTTTGCCAGGTGTCCTGAGTATAATTATCTGGTAGTTTGGGTCTTTCTGTGAAGGAAGACACAGGTAGTTGAAAACCAGCCGCCCGGCGGGAGTCTGCAGCAGCCTTTCTCACCCTTCCTCCTTAAGTTCTGCCCAGCCGCGTTGTGTTTGATGGTTTCAGCCTTGGCACAAGCCGAGGGTCGCCAACGCCACCCGAGGCGACCCAACCCCCGCGCCCGGGGCCGGAGCGCGGACCCTGC
>NW_010233989.1:15911-30422 GCF_000690775.1 Eurypyga helias | reverse complement strand
CGGTCGCCGCTCCCCCTTCCCCGGCCTTCGGTGACAGCAGCAGCCGCGCCGCCGCCAGCCCCGGCTACGTTGGGGCGTTTTTAAAGAGGATAAACAAACGCAGAACGTGCCAGCAGCGAACGTACTGGTTCGTTAATTAAAGGGCGCGAGCGGCAGCAGGTGAAGTCCCGAGCGATCGCTTTTGTCGGGGCGGGGGCCGGGGGAGCTCCGAGGGCTGCTCGCCGCGATTTACTGCTCCACTTCACCCCGCCTGGGAAAGGCGGCCGTCGCTTCCGCAGCTTTTGTGTGTTCGTTCTGACGCTTGTGTCACAAATGCGCTTTTAACTGAGTGGAAACCAGCTTCGACGTACGCGCTAGTGGGCTGCAGTAGTTTTGTTAGGTTTAATTTCCTCGGTTTCTGCGTTTGATAGGAAGTCTCGTAGTGCCTAAGTGGGAAAGTAGAACAGGGAGCAGTGAGTGAAGAAAACATGGATTGCTGGGGTGACGAAACCCTATGTCGGCGTTGTGCGACTTGCAGAGCGTGACATACATTGCTGCTCTTTTTGTAACTGGAATGCTTAATTCCAGTTGAAGATGAGCCTGTTTGATCGTGACCTTTTAAGCTCACCTTCTGCCAGCGGCAGTAGATACGGCGTTCCTCCCCTCTCAGTCCTGAGCTGCCAGAAAACCCCGCTGAAGGGAGGATGCCGAGTGACACGCGTGCTGAGAAGATACGGCGCTGATTAAAAACACGTCTTGATTGCTATCCATCCAGAGATGCAGTGGAGAGCTCAAACTTGCGATGAGAAAGCGTGCCATTGGTGCAGTCTGAGGGTGTTTCTCCTGGATCCTATGTAGCCATCGTCTGGGTAAACCTCTTTGCGGCCAGACCTGGGTATCACATCCAGGGACAAAAATCACAGTGGGTGCACCGGTTTCAGCCGGGTCGCTCCTGACGCGGCTCAGGGAGGGCGGTCCAGTCGTCAAGTGAAGATGACACTTCCAGTGCTGTACAGCGAAGCGTCTCAGAGCCGATCTGCTCCTGCGGAAGGTGAAGGCGATGCTGTCGTGCGCACCCATGGGGACTGCCTTGCCGCTTTCATTGGAGCTGATTTCAGCCATTAAATATGCTGCTTGTAGCCTTTTCTTGGAAGTCTTGCCAGTTCCCAGCCTGGATGTGTCCGTGCAGTCAGGAGTGGGCTTTACTGAATAGTTCCTAATTCCTTAAGTTGGTAATAGCCCGACTGGAAACCGGTGGGTGTTTGGTCCCAAATCAGGTTTTACTCGTACAGTGAGGAAATCTGCCAGGCCCAGGAGAAGAGGACGGCTGTGCCTGTCCTTGTTGGTTCCCGTACGAATCCAGATGTGAGCTGCATCTCTGGAGCGTGCCTGGGGAACGCTGGCTTTTAAGGCCACTGTGGCAGAAATGCCTTCCTTTGCATGGGAGAAGAAATGCTGTCCAGGTTTCCGGCTTATCGATTGGGTTAGCCTGCAGTTACGACAGCATGAGGTTAAAATGACCGCAGCTTCACAATTTTTAACCAAATTTAGACAGAGCTGTTCTGTCCGTATGTAAATCATTAACAGCAGTGTTAACGACTTTCCCTTGTTAAACAGTGAACAAATTTAATGTGTCATTTGGTACAGGGTAGAGCAGCTCGGCTGTGTGCTTTACGGAGATAAATTAACTGCGTGTGTTCCGTGGCACGGCTGCTTGAGAACTGCACATTTACAAACAGGATACTGTTGCGGGTTGTTTATTCTGTTTTAAATGGCAAAGGAAAAATGTAGTTTGTGCTGATGTAGCAGGGTTTTTCCCATTTCTCGGTTTAAAGAATATTCGTATGCTTCAGTACCAAGAATTTTATTTTTACTAATTGCTAGGCATGAGTTTTCTAAGGCTTTACCAACTCCGTAATGCTTTATTTAATTAACATTTGTTTTCGCTCACGAAGGTGAATTTAAGACAGTCAATAGCAGCAGTAGAAGTTAGGTTTTGTTTTTCTGTAATCACACAACAGGTGCCAGAAGAGAGAAATACCTTTGTGAAAACCTGCTGCCCTGGTGTGTGCATCTGCCCTTACTTCATTTGGGGGAGGAGAGAGAGGGGCCTCTACGTGTCTTGACTGGTGACTTTTTTTGGCATAATGTGGCATAATTGACCTGTACTGGTCACAGGTGGCATAGAGGGCTCAAGCCTAACATGAGGGCTTACAGGATCGGTTCTTCTCCATCAGGAGCCTCACGAAGTGCAGAGCATGTTCCCCTATCACTGAAAGCATCTTCATCTTCTGTGAAAACCAGCAGTTTGTGGGTCCTTCTCCATACCTTTATGTCTGAGCACAGAAAACCTTCTACTGGAGCCTTCATCAGATGTGGGGTAGCCTCTGTGTTAAACAAGGGGTACAAGTGCTTTCCTTTGGAAAACATTCTGTGTTTGTTTATCCTCCTTAAAAAAATTAAGACCTTTGTTTTCAGTGTTTCATCTTCCTTCCCTGTCTCCTAGGGCCTTGTAGTACTAGCAAATACAGGCACACACTAGCACACCGACTTTGGAGGGACTTGCCTGCTGGGTTGAAGCCAGCTAAAGGCTGACAGACGTCAGCAATGCTTACCCTGCAGAAGGTGGAAAAGCCAACCCCCAGGTACAGCGCAGGTTGTGCATCTCAACTGGTTGAAACCTTTTCCTGTTATTTTAGGCCTACTCCACGTAGTTTAAGTGGGTTACTTTGTGAAACAGCACATCCAGCTTTGAAAAAGTCATGATGTTTATGTTTAGCGTATTTGTAAACCTTGTTTTGAAAAGCCTGGAGGGAGCTGTTGCCTGCATAACATCTGTGTGAGCATCTGCGTAACACTGCTTACGCCATGCTCCGGCTCACCTTCAGATGTTACGAGGTGTAGGGTATGCAGAGAAAGCGATGTAAGTCATCTGTAAATCAGCACTGGAAAGCTGGGCAATTTGTGTTTCCTTTGCTTTGTGTTTATATGACATTTCTGAGTAACGTGCAGAGTCCAGGGTGGCGAAGGGCGGTGACTGCAGTTAGAAATGTGGAGTAGGAGCAGTGTGGGACCCGACTGGGAGGTGGCTGCCTTGGCCAGTTGCAGTAGTGACACTTGTGCTTTGGGCATGTTCCTTCATGCTGTGTCCCCGTCTGGACGTGCACCGCTTCCCCTGAATGCTGATGTGCACGCTGAGACAAGGAGTTTCCCTCTAAATGGTTTTCTGGTGGGGCCGGCAGTGTTAGCCCTGGCCTCCTCTCACGAGTAGTTTGGGTCCAAAGCATTTCTTTTTGTGTTGGGGGACATCTGTCACTGTTACCAGAGTTTTATCTAATGTGACGTAATAATTGTGCTTGCTGTCGTATAAAACGATACAACGCAATTTTTACTGTGTTTTGCAGCAATGTATGAATATAACTGTCGACCCGATACTCTGGAGGATATTTGTGTTTTCAGTCATGACTAATATCTCAGGATTGCTGAAGATAAGCAGGCTAACTGTAGGAATAAGCTAAATGGTGAGATAAATGCAACACAACCCAGTCCTGACCGGTGTTCTTTCTGAATTCCAGTTTCACACTTCTATCTTACTTTTCCCCCTTTTTTTTTTCTTTTTCCTTTCTTTCAAAAAGCTGTTAGTTTTGTACTAGGGCAGAGGGATGAAATAGATGGCTTCTTAAAGTCTCTTCCATTTTGGGGTTGTCTAGAATATTCAGGGTTCGTTTTCACTCTCTCAGCCTACCAGTCGTCTCTCATTATCTCCTTTCCCATGGATATCTTTTGTATTTTTTCATCTTGCTCTTTTATGCTGCTCATGCCACTGTTAGATGAAATTGAACCTTCTTTTTCCTGCTGTTCTCTGTCTCGTTTGTTCTTCATGTCTTTCCTGTGTAATTTCAGATTCATTTTTCTGCAGGTTTTGCCCCTGTAAGTTTACATCTTAATCAAGCTGCTGGCCTTTATGAAAGCCCTTTACTGCTCAGCAGGAGGTATCGCTGCATTCTGATGGGACAGGCTTTACTTACCACCCCATCCCGGCAAGCTGCACTGATTACACTGAATTTCCAGGGTGCTGCTCGAGGTAAAGTTAGGGAAAGAGGAAGGGAGGCGTTAGCTACAGTTCAGAGCACTCACATGGGTGCAGCTTTATATGTTGCTGACCATTAAGGAAAGCAACAACTTAGTGATTTTGAAGTCAGTTCAGTAAATACATGCTTGCTTTGTGCATAGTTAATCTTGCTAGAGAAGTGCCTGTTTGCTGAGTAATTCAGATCACGGTGCAGCCATGATTATGGCCAGAATGAAGGCAATTTTTTTTTTGCCTTTGAAGGAATGAGAGTCTTCTTGTATAACTATATGTTTTCTTAAACATCTGTGGCGACATAAATACTGCTATGACTTAAATATGTTAAGACTCCTGTTATCACAGACTTGAATTATCTTACAAACATTTATGAAGGCTTCCTAACAATATTCTTTTGAGTTAAGGAAATACACATAGGCCACTCTGTTTTATTTATGTAGGCAAAAGAGTGAACACATTTACGTGACCTGCTCCGAAAGCAGCCAGGAGGCCTGTGGCAGAGTTAGGGAAGTACCTCACTGCTCCTGAATCCCAATTCAGTGCCTTAACAAGTATTCCCCTGTGTCTGGCCTTTAGCTACTCTGTTAGCATCAGCAGCAAAGGCTTGATTTTCTGGCAAGGACTGCGTTCTGTATACTGCAGCTTTTTGTGTTGCCCTGGCATTGTGATTTCCATGAAAATTGACAGCTTTCACACTTTAATGCTGCTTCTAAGAGATTGAGGGGGTCTTTAGAAATATGTTTTTCTGTAGTGGCTTAAGCCAACTCCTGCATTATTAGAGTTCGGGAACAGGACTTAAAATCTGTGTTTCCAGCTAAAATTGTGATTTAAGGATCCTTTAAAAGTAGCTGCGTTTCTAGCTAATGGAAATTACAACCCTTATTAGGATATTAATCCTCTTAATGTACAGAGCGTTTCTAGAGCTGTTAGTTGAGCCAGTGAGCTGGGGCACTTATCATTTAATAAGCGATGCTGGGAATAGTATATTGTCATAGTTTCAGCATGAGAGTGCCAGCGATGAGCCAGGGACTTGACCCATGCCAAGGAGTGAGTCACAGCGATTGCGTGGCCGGGCCGCGCTGACAGAAGGCACCTCCGACACGCACCAGAAACGGCGTCTCTTCGGTTTCATTAATCCCCCGGCTAACGAGTTGCCTAAGATGCTGTGCGTTTGGGCAGAATAGTTGTCCTAATCAAAAAAATGGGAAAGAAAATAGATTGAGAATGGGGGCTTTTTCTGGTTTTATCCGTTTTCACCGTATCTTCCATATTGAGAGTGTCTGTGGGACAAAAAATTTAATTTCTTGCTGCCGACCCTGTAAATTCAACCCAGTGTTTGTATGCTAAGCAGTGTTTTGTGTGCTCCTTGCAAAGTGTTGCATGGAAGAGGGTTGGCAGTCTCCCATGAGAGTTTCAGTGATGAAATGCCAGTCACAAAGCCTTCTCTGGTAGTCAAAAAATGATACAACGCTGGCAAACTTTTTTTTTTTTTTTTAAGGCAGTGAGTGACGTTAAAGCAGAGAAGGTGCAGGTGAACTGAGAACAGGGTGTAGGCTGGGCCCAAGGTACTTGCAGGTGTGCAGCAGACAAACTGCCTTTTCAGGTTCAGTTCTACGCTCTGCAGTGTCTTATTTTTATTAAAAGAGATTGACCCGTGCACAAGTTAGAAGGTTGGTCTGTGAGTTGCTGCGCCTCTCTCTGTCCATGTTACAAAGAGGAATGGCTCAGGAAGGTGTGGTGGAGAGTCCCTCACCTAAGTAATCAACAGCCAGGTAATTAGGGAACTTACAGAAACCCCACATTCAAGGACCTGCTTGGCACAGGAGGGGCTGAGGAATTAACCTGCGGTACCTTTGCTACCCCAAACTGCCAGGACCACCCAGCAGCCTGGAGTCCTCCCTTTTTCTTTGAGCAATAAGCCAGATAGACATAAGCCTCAGTTTTCCTGAAGCTGTTGTGCTGCCATCGATGTTTCCATATCAAACTAGCAGTCATCCAAAAGCTAGGAAAAAAATACAGTCTTTCTGAGCTGTGCTGGTTTTGTGGTGCTAGCAGTGAAACTTCCTTTACTCAGTAAAATCAACAGATAAGACGCAAAGTCATACCACTGGCATGGAGCTTGAGCAAGAAAATTACATTTTATGTTATCAGTGTTCTAAATATAGCCGTATCGTAAGGTGCGACAGCAAGTACCAATCCAGAAGTACTTAATCAGGTAAGTATTACTTTGTGTTTTCAGGGTGACTAGCAGCAGTACGGTTCTCTGTTTGCCATACCTGTTTTCCTTCACTGTGTGTTGGGTTTTATTTATATAAATTCATGCTGATCCAATCTACTGTTACTGACGTTTAATTGGGAAGCTGAGAAGTTGAGCCAGAAGGGTAGAGCTCTGTTGTTGTTTCAGTAATTGAGGATTAATGCCTTTTTTTTTTTCCAAGGCCACACAAATACATAGAGATTTAAAACAAGTAGCATTGATGGTGGTTGAGATGCTTTCTGAATTTTCAGACACTGTATTAACAGACATATGTGCTACCATTCATAAGAAAACGATGTAAAACCTCTTTTTATTGCTGCTTTTTGTTAATAATTTTTTGATGTTTTAGCCGGACTAGAGAACATTCAAGTTCAAGGGCCTGAGTACAGATGCATTATTGGTGATCAGTTGTCGCCGTCTCCCTGGTCTGGTGGTCATTCCTGTTAGTCTGCTAGTTCCCTTTTCTCTGAAAAGGCAGTTTGATTTTTTGGGGGGAGTGAGGCTGCTGGGTTTCTCCTTGGTACTTGTGTTAGGTGGTATCAGGAGATGCTGAGATGGTGACGTGTGGAGGAGTTTGTCCTTGGAGGCTGCGTGAAGCTCCTCATGCTGTGGTGTGCCTAAATCCACCGATGCAGAATCAGCTTGGTCACAGCCGGCTTCGCCAGGGTGCGAGAGGAAAGCTGCAGCAAGCTCTGTTTTAGGTTGTCTAAATGACTTCTGTTTTATAAAGTCTGTCTCTTCCTTCCCACCCCACACATCCCGCAGTGGCCTTCTCCTGTGCCCGCCCAAAGGTCTGATAGGAGTTAGGGCAGTGGCTTTCTAGTGTAAGAGAAAATAGTCAGTGCTGTTCAAAACCCTTTAAAGTACTAATCTTCCTTTTAATTCTGTTGTGTAGAGTTATTTTGAGGTATAATAAGCATTGTTCTTTTCCTGCTTGAGCAGGTTCCAAAAAGATAAAGTTATTTTGTAAAAAAAACCCCATATTGCCTATTTTTTCTTCCTTCTTATGTGCTTAGATGGCTTTTCTTTTTGCATTTTTCTTTTTCGTTGAGGTATCTTGCATATGCAGCAGAAACAACCACCTAGGTAAATGCAGCTGATCTTACTGCGCACAGGACACGTATTTTCCCTTCTGTTTTGTCCGTGAGTGCCACAAAGGGAGTCTCTCCAAAATCAATAAATAGTTTCAGACAAATTGGAAGGAAAAAAAACGTGTTTTCTTGTGCTTTGCTTCGATCTCTCCTCCTGTGGCAATGTTGTATTTCTGCACGGCACAGCAGTGGTTCTGGGTGTCGATGAGGCAGTATCTTGGAGCAAATCCAGATTCCTTCTTTTTCTTTCTTATTTTCTTCTTTTTTTTAGTAACTTCTCATGGCGCTTGGTACCAAGCCCACACTTTCATGGATACCAAATAAATGGCTGGTGGGTTCCCTGGGGGTACAGCTCGTCTTTCAGGGTCAGCATGGCTTTCTCTGCTCTAACGGGGCTCCTGGTGTTGCTGACAGTTGCTCTGAGGAATGCTCTGATTGGTCCCTGCTAGGCCAGCCCGTGGCTTCTGCCGCGATTAAAATCTTGGTGCTCTGACACCTTCAGGTGCTCTGGACTGACTTTACCAATTCATTAAATACAGCTACAAATAGGTCAGATCACGTTGCTAAACTGCCAGGGTTGTAATTAACACAATTATTTATTTCGCTGGCTTTTAATTACCTCTGTTTCTTTGCCTGTGCTGAACTGAAGAGTCACTTGGCCATCTCATAGCAACGCGGAGCAGCGTCACATGCTGAAATAATGTTACAGCATCAGGTCACAGAATTGTTGCATTGTTTAGGTTGGAAAAGACCCGTAAGAACATCAGGTCCGACAGATGTGCCGTAACCTTGTGCCTTTCGAGACATGCAGTCTTTTTACTCTCTTGTTTTATGGCTTCTTTGGGCCTCGTCCAGAGGCAAGCCAGGACTAGTTTCTGTCCTCAGTGAGTCCCGAACCCTCTGGAAGCTGCGGGTCCTGGAGCGCTCACTGGGTGTCATAGTGGACGCGCCTGCGGTCAGCCTGGCATGGAGTGCAGGGGAGAAACCAGAGTGAGCTGGGACATCATCCTTGAGCTCCACAAGGGCATTTATAAGCCAGAACATACTTGTACTTCTGTGCTTACACAAGTAAGTTGAGGATTCTCATCTTCAGATCAAGTCTGTTATTCCTAAATATTGTATGTTAGTGCAGAGTTACGTTCTTCTTATCAAACCAAGCTTTTCTGTTGTGAGACAAACACGGATGTACCCACGTGGGATGGATAGAGTCCAGATCAAGCTTGGGGGAAAAAAAAAAAAGGAAAAAGAACAATAACTACGTGGATAATTGCAGAAGATCTAAATTACTGTATGTTTAGGAGGAGGATAAAAAGTTATACTGCAGTTTCAAGTAATAAATTTAGTTGGCATATTGTGTCCCTTCATTTCAAGTCTTCTAGATTGTATCACCTCCATAAAACTGTCTAGAAAGAGACTGTCCAAGCACAGTCCTAAAACTATATGGTGACAATTAAGTGATTTCATAATGAAAGTAGAGTTGCTTCTTAACTTTTAAGTAAATACAGCTAATTAAATTCTCCTTCCAACTCTTGCATGGATTTGTAAGAAACGAGAGTATCTTCATGAAAGAGCAGTTACTTATTCTGCAGCTACTATTTACCCCCTTTTTAAACCGCACAGATATCAGGAAACATTAATCTTCTAAAGAAAATTGATTATACATTTGGTGAAGTAGACCAGTTGTGAATTTTGGAAATAATTGAATATCGGTGGAGGAAAACTGTCACTGTAATTCTTTGCTTTTAGTAGTTCTGGTTTGCAATTAACTGTCTTAGTGGGTTTTAGCACTTGCTGCCAGGATCAAAATACAGGGTCTTCTCCCCTCACCCCAGCCCTGTTGTTTCTTGCAGTTTTCTTGAAGGTTTGTTCTCCTCCAGCCTCATATAAGGCAAACCAGGGATTTAGTTTTTTCTTAGAAGCATTGGTTTTATTTTTGCTTTTGTGGGTTTTTTCCTTGCTGGTTTATACTTTATGTTGAAGTAAGACAAATGAGGTATCTCGTTCTACAGGGAGGGCCGGGGCAGGGGGAAGGGTTGTGTGTGTAGGTAGGGACAGCTGGGTTTACTGCCTATGTTCCCCTATATCCTCTACTTTTGGGTGCTCTTCTGTGTTTACATGATGGTAAACTTCAAAGGGCAGTGTTTCCACTAGTATTTTACAGCTGAAGACCTCTTGGACACTAAGGGTATATTGTTCATGCTGGTTAAGGATAAGGAGGTCGCTTGTTTCTCTTCTTTCACAAGGCCAAGCAGTGCTAATATTCTTTGAAACGGCCCGCAGCTTGACATGCCATTACATCAGCCTTATTTATCACTGTTTATTGTTGTTGTGTATTCTCAAATTAGCCAGAGTTATTTTGGAATGAAATATCTTTGCATTCAAGTGGTTAAGTACCATACTTTCTCCTATCAAAAATGAGATCCAGGTCTACTGGAAATTATTTTACAAATATAAAACTGCCTCCAGTATAAAACCTGTTTATACAGATACCGTGGGTTGCTTGCCATGAAAAGCACCGTAAATTCCCCATGCTGCTTCATTTTCATAAGGAGCTGCTTGGAAAGAAATGTTGCTTGTGGTGCACTGTCAATTATTTATGAGCTAATTTGCTAACAGAATAATTTAAGACTTAAAAACTCAGTTTAGTATTGAACTGATAGGGGGAAAAAAAGGGTCTTAAATACTTCATATTTTACAGTTTCACTTAAATTTACCTAGAAAGAAATTGGTAGCGCTGAATGTTTTGTATTTTGGGCCTGGGGGTGGGGTAGCGAGGAGGGGGGAGGTATGTATGAACAGTTTTCAGCCATTACTTTTTAATGTAAATTCCCATTTACCTGTATTGTTACAGGACAAACAATTCTGGGCTGTATATAGAATATTAACCTGTCTTCACGTAAGTAGTCTCAGTATGCAAAACTTAGGTGCCAGGTTCAAATAGGCGGCCAGGACAGAGCTCTGTTCTGCCATCATTCAAGACGACGTGCACCTCAGGCTCTGGTACTGCTCAACCCTTCAAGTGAATGACCCAAATAGTTGAAAAGGGGAAATATATTCTCTTGCTTCTCTTTTGTAGGTTATCTTCTGTACCTCAGCCTTTTGATTAATCTTGGAGAAATAACCTAGCCTATGCTGTTTCCTTTGTTTTCCAGAGCAAACAAACGTGTCACTAGCATGGGCACTGAATTTTCCTTCCCGTCTTGGCCAGGAAGGGGTGGGCAGAGTTACTTGGGAAAACAGCATGGAAGCTCAGATTGCAGAGAAACCCCTCATGCCCTGTTTAGCACCTGGCTGTACCTGTGCAACAGTATTCAAATATTTTATAAATCTTTCATAACCATTGTTTACTTGAAGACAAAACCCCAGATCAGCAGCAGGGGTTTTCCTGCATTAAATTGCTTTCACTAAGCATTATTTAATGTTAAAACCTTAAAATTCCCTGGAGAGACTTCTCTCGATTTTTCTGTGCTGCTTTTTCCTTTCAGGGAGGTGTGATACCATCACTCTGCGTAGATAGAAAAACAGTAGGTTCAGTGGCATTGGACCGTACTGTGGTGGTGCCGTTAAGAGAGTAAAATTAGTGTTGTTTTTTTCCAGCAACCAGATAAATTTTCTTATGGAATTTGAATGACTAAGTGAATTGGAGCCTTCGTGTTTGTGCCTTCTGAGGTGCCTGTGATTTGTTGCATAGTGCTCATCACAGAAAATACCTAAATTCTGCAGAATTAAATTATATAGGCATAGAGAGGACAGCACCGGAGCTGTTGGGCAGGGTGCTTTGGGTGATGTTGTTGAGTGTTAGACGTGCAGCTGCTTGGGAGCGGTGTGGGGGCTGATTTGGGTCTGTGTGCTTACGCGCAGCTCCAGTCCTTGCGTGCAGGTGGTCTCAGTAGCAAGCCTTCGTGCCAGCGGGTAGTACAAGGGGGAAAGGGCATGTGGCACTGATCTGTTTTACTTCTTGTCAAAAGAAATAGGTTCTTCTTTCACCCTTCTGGCTTGGTAGGCTCTCTCAGCATTTAAAAATCCGAAGTGTGACTGTTTCAGGATTCTTTGAAAATTGCAGCCTGTCTCTGAATTAATGTATTCGTATTTCACACAGGTTTGCAGATGGAAGATTAAAAACTGTGCTTTGGGCAACGTGTGTTGAGTAATACTGGAAATAAACGCTACCGTATGGGACCTTGCTTCTGGAGCCAGCACGTCCACGGTGTGGTACAGCTGTGCCGTTCCTTCCAGAACTGTTCCGCAACCTATTTACATGGAGCAAATGTTGCCGTCATGGGTGGATTTATAAGGAAAAGAATCTGACAGACCATGCAAGTTTATAGAGTATAAAATTATCTGTACATGGAGAAATCCCAGTGTTCCCCAGTGAAGCTGGGGGATGGTACTGTCAGCTGAAACAAAATTTGGGAGGCGGCTTGTGTTCCTCAAAATGCACGTGGAAGATGAGGACGGAGGGATATCTGTTTTTATGGCTGCGCCGTAGGGTGCAGCCGTGTTGACATCTGATGCGGACTCAAAATGGCCTGAAATTCTGTGTTGGCCCGTATCGCTCGGGCACACGAGACGCAATCGGCACCTTTCTGTGGTTTGGCAGTGGTGCCTGCAGATTTCACAAGTGGTGGAGTTTGGGTCTTCATGGTTTTATTAAAATTGACTGCAAGTACAGCCCCAGGAGCTCAGAATAAATAGAGCTTGCTTGGAGAAAACACTTGGAAAAAATGAAACTGTCTCTTGATTGTGAACTTTAATCCTAGCCTTTTTTTGTAATTCTCTCCAAGTTTCTAATTTTGTGGCGTGACAGAAGAGGGGAATCGCGTACCTAATTTGTGTCCGGAGTGAAGTTACTGCCGCTCAGGGGCTGCCTTCTAAAAGCGTTGGAGCGGGCTCCCTGTGCCATAGCTTGCTGTCTGATGGCTGTGCTCTGCTCCCTCGCGTGCTCTTGGTCCTTCCAGGTCTCATCTGCCAACCCCGAGCTCTCGGCAGAGCCGTGATTCCCTAGGTGGGCCTCGGCAGTGCTTGGATGCCTCCAGCGGCACCCTTGCTGTGGACGCTGGCCCAGGAGGTCCCCAGCCCAGCAGGCCCCGGGAGTGTGTGTGAAGGAAAGGTTTAGCAGTGCACAGCTATGAAAATCTCTTTCCTCAAGCTGCTTGTCCTTTTTTTTGACCTGGCATCTTTCAGTTCTCTCTGCTGTCTTGTCTCATGGGGGTTCCTGTGCTGCAGAAAACAAGAGGGGAAGAATGTGTTCACGAAACAACAAATTAACCTCTGTAGGTATAGCGATAATCATAAAGGTTAACATTATTATAGGTAAATTTTACAACCAATCTGTTGGAAGAAACACTTTAAAACCTCAGATTTAAGCTTATAGGTAGGATTTAGGTAAGAGTAGGATTACTTTTTTTCTCACTTGGTCTGCTTCCAGTGCTTTGAAGCTTGGACAATGTGAGTGTATTCCGATACACACCTTTGTAATTACCTAAAATTGATAACAAGCCATATGACCTCTGGTTACAGATCTAAGTATTGGCATCAATTCGGTTATTATGTCTAAGTATGTCTCTGTGCCTAAATCAGCCTGTGATTGGTAACGGGCTGTCTTCATCGCAGTTTGCATGAAGGAATGCATTCTAGTAGGATGGTGTTTCAGTGAACACTCAGAGAGCTGAATAGGTGCAAATGCAGTGAAAAATGTTTTCCATTTGTACAGTGAAAAATGTTTTCCATTTTAAATATCATTTAATGCTTCATTACATTAAATTATTGTCACAAAGTGGCTCAGTGTGTGTGCATGTATCCAGTAAATGGAGTTACACTGCGTTAGTACTTCAGGACATGATTTTTTTTGTTTGACCCTGTCACAAAACTTACTAATAATCAAAACGAATGTGAATGTTGTGTAACTTTGATACCCTTATATAAGTAATGAAGAAAAGTTTTAGTAATGAAATTAAAGGTGATATACAAAGAGCAGGGACCTTTTAATCTACAAAACAGACTTAGTCTTGAGTGAAAGTGCCGAACTTTACTGGTGGCAGTTTAATTTTCTAGCAAAGCTGAAAATAATGTTTTAATGTCTGAATCCGGTTGCAAACAAAAAAAAAAAAGCACTTGTGAAAATAAAAATTTTTTTTTTTTTTCAGTTTATACAGCAAAAATTCATGGCATATCTTGTGTGTGTTGGTTTCGCAGTGAAGAAATTTTGGTTTAAATAAACTGCAGCAAGTTGCCTTTTAGAGAAAGGGGAGGGGAAAATGAAGTACTTTTTCCCCTCCCTAGATTAAGTTGTAATATACAAAGCTTTTTTTCCCCTCTTTCAAATCTTTCCTGAAATGACCAACTCAAAAAGACTTTTGTGAAGCCTGCTTTTGATTCATCTGACTGAGTTTTATTTACCTACCTAATCTGGACCATGCCTCCTCCTTACCGTGTAAAGTTGCTTACTGTTGCTAAATATACCAGTATATTTTAAAGAAGCAAAGCCGTGCGTGAGCGCGACCCATTCAGAGCCGGGTTGTGGGGTAGGGAGAGACCTGCTGGTAACCCGAGAAGAAGAGCAGATGCTAAATTAGCAGCTGGATCGTTAGTAACGAGTCCACAAATGTCTGCTGGGAAATGATCTTCTTCGGACGCACGCAGCGTGGGTGGGTGGGTTATTCAGAGTTCCTAGCATCTAGTTGCGCTTTACTCGTGACTCAAAGGAAAGTCGTGGAGCCGCAAGGGTTTTTATTTGTGGAGTGGCTGGCAAGTTGTTTTCATGGGAAGTACAGGCTGCATTTATAAATTGTTATTATTGCCTGGCATTTTTTTATTAAAGGCGTGAAATTGGTAAATGACTGCAAGTGCAAGGAGATTGCTGGCAGCATTTTAGTTACAGAGGTAAGTAAAAACCACTAAAAGACCAGTGGAAAAGCAAATAACATTCTGAGGGCATCGTTAACAATCCCAGTGTCGTGTTCCATTCCGACCTGAAACGTGCCCAGGTATCGACATGGGCTGCAGTCAGAAATAGATGAGATCGTGACTGGATGAGACCCTGCATCGTGACTGAACGGCGGTGACCAGTGAGTGAAGCGTGCTGAGTGGTAGCCAGG
>NW_010233989.1:0-15885 GCF_000690775.1 Eurypyga helias | reverse complement strand
CAGCAGGAAAAAAGAAAAAGAAAAAAGGAAGAGAGGTGTCAGAAAAGGGCTATTTATCTGGGAGACAAACTTCAATTTGTCTGAGTCTCTTGTTAATACACGCTTTGGAATCTACCCGAGTGTTTAGTGTAGTTTGACTGTAGTCTGCTCTTCCCTGCCCCCCAGCCCCAGCACACCTTTCCCATTGCAATAGTGGGGACTCAGCTATGACCAGGAGTATCCACCTGGCTTTACTTTATGTTGAAAACCGATATATTTCTTTATTCCTTAAGCCAGTGATGATGTAAATGGGTGTATCTACAAGCCACCACACTGAAGAACATGTTTGGGTTATATTTTAAGCTTATCAGTTTGGTGAAAATGATTACATTTTCTAGTATAAACAGGTACAAAAATGATACAGATAGACAAATAAAGGGTGCATGCATACCATGGCCCTGGTGTTCACCAAAAGATTCTGTGATTTCTTTGTTAATTGGGGAAAAAGCCTTGTGGAGGGGGAAAAAATCCTCGTCGTTGGCAGGATTGTTGTCACTCAGCAAAGTGAGTTTGTGGTGTTCTGAGACTGTGACTGTGATTTAAACACCCACCCTCCAAAAACCAACCAAACGAAAACCCAAACAAAAAAAAACCCAAATGAACCCACTCCAAACTCCTGCCTGTCTGGACACCCACGCAACAGTGATTTAAGGTCCGAAGGTGCTGTATCCTGTTCAGCTCTCCTCCTCTGGCATTTCACTCTGCTGCCAAGAGGGCCCTGAAGGTCAGGAGAAAGTTAGGGCTTTGGGGCTGGCAGCGAGATTTTCAGTTAAGATGTCGGGAAAGGTCATATAGATGGTTCTGGCAGGAGCCCCCTCATAGACGTGAATCTGTCGGCTGTTTCAGAGACAGATGCACGAGCTGGATCCCCTGTTCAAGACCTTCCGATTCTGGAGAGGGTGAAGAAGCAGCTTTCACTTGTGATTCCATTTCTGCTAAACAACCTGGCAGCTAGACTAGGTCTTCCATCTTTTTCCCTGAAAAGATGGAAAGAGAGGGAACAAGTTGCAGGCAGTGGGTTTCTGTGGGAGTAGTGAAGCCCACGGAGAAAAAAAAATAAAGCATAACCTGTTTTGGGTTGTGTCATGGCTATTAGCCTATATATGGAAAAGAGTTAGTTCCTATAACTTGTCAGAAAAAGAGATATTTTGTGTGTGTATGTGTATGATAACATTATCAAGTTTTAATTAGCATGCTAATCTCTATGGTAGAATAGTGCATGTGTGTGAAGACCATATAGTGTTACTCTGTTCCGAATACATACATGAGGGTGGTTTTATTTTGGGAGAGTTACTCTCTGGTAGCTTTTCTCCAAGGAAATTAGAAAGCGTGATTCTTTAGTTGCTTTTTGGTGAAGAATAGCTTTTCCATCTTTGTACACATGACTGTAATTTAGCATTAATAGAAAAACGGGGTAGCTTGGAGTACGTCCTCCTGACAGTACACCCCATTCTAGTGGGGATGCAGAGTGTTCTGCTGCATAGCTGATGTCCTGTCTGCTGGGAAGCAGGTGGGATGGAGAAGGGAGAGAGTGAGGCAGTTATTTGTGATTACCAGGCCAAAGCAGCTACAAGCTTGGTGTTTGGGATCTGATGGTTGATGTGTTGTTTTTGGTGGTTTTTTTTTTTTTTAATGTAACTTAATAGTTTTTATAAAAGAAATTAGTGTTTCCCCAGTACAGCAGTTTATTGTCAGCCTTTGTCACTGGCAAAGAAGATTCTTTAGGGTGACACCAACGTTTGGAGAGTGGTCAGGCCGTTCCTGTGTACGGTTGTGCAGGTTAGTCAGTTCACTCTGTACACTTTTTTTGTCTTGTAGTATTTTTCTAAATGACAGTTCCATGCAGTTTTCTTATGTATACACTTCCAAGCTTTAATCCAAAACAAAAATTAGCTTTTGCATTGCTGTCTGTAAAATCATGTAGTTACCCAAATATTGCACTGATTTCTACCTGCTGCCTTGTATCCAGCATGGTAGTTTTGCAGCTTTGGGAAGTCTTCTGGGCTTTTTTTCATTTTCAGTGTTTAATGTCAGGTCTAAATATGAGAATGCACTGCATGGTCTGTGACTGTGAGACTCGCAGAGTTTCATTTGATTCTGCTCACCTCCCTGCAGGCAGCCCATCTTCACTGTACCTTAGCACTTCTTGAACAATCTTTTCTTCTCATAAACAGGACTTAGATATTCAGGACCTATTTGGTAAAATTCTCCTCAGCTTGTGTGTACCAGTGTATGTCATTTTCTAGTGCTTCCTAATTTCATGGATGATGTGTGATAATACCATGAACGATCTGTAAAGCTCCAGATCACCCCCCTGTCATTTTGTGTCAGGGTTCTGTCCATTGCATGTATAGGAAAGAAACCAACCATAAGCTTCACTCTTGTCTAATTTATGTAAGTGTAAATCAGGAATGTTTCAGTCTGAAGCAGTGATCTGAGAGACAGTAGTCCCTGGGCTTTAAGTGGTGTGAATCTTTAATACAGAATTTTAATATAAATTATATAGTGATTTTAAAAAGCACTATTGTGCAGAGAAAATGTTTATAATTTATCATAATTAAACATCTCTGGGGATTGTGGGAGCAAGCCTTGGAAGGTCTGGCTCTTCAGTCTGAGGCTTTGGTCTTCACTGCTGAGCTTGGGTTGTGTACGAAAGCCATCAAGGCCAGCCAAGCAGTCTGCCGAACAGCATTTGGGATTAAACTGTTTACCCAGGTGTTTGCATCCATATTCTGCCAAATTTTATATCCTTTGAAACTGTGGTTAAAACAGACTCCTCCTTGGAAGTGGCTGACTGAAGTAAAGGTCTCTCTGTTGAATTTTGTGTAAAGACCCAGGGGCTGCATCTTCTGGGAGAGAAGCATCACAGAAATCATAGTGAATACATGGTTTGATGCTTCCTTTATCCATATTCTAGTTCCTGAGCAGCAGCAGAAGGTAGAGTACCTCAGGAACAAGCTAGAGTAGCCCCCTCGAAAAACTTCATTTGTACATCCAAACGATGTATATACCAATCATTTTTCTTCAGCAAACCCTTCGCATTAGGAAGCACTGGAACAGGTTGCCCAGGGAAGCTGTGGATGCCCCATCCCTGGAAGTGCTCAAGGCCAGGCTGGATGAGGCTTTGAGCAACCTGGTCTAGTGGAAGGTGTCCCTGCCCATGGCAGGGGGGTTGGAACTAGATGGTCTTTAAGGTCCCTTCCAACCCAAACCATTCTGTGATTCTATGATTTTCCCTCAATATACAGCCTAACATGTTTTTGTAAAACTTCTTTGCAAATTAGAATTGCTGCACAAGGGCTAGACTCAGAAACAGAGTCATCTTGTGTCCCTAGGGCAGGTAAATGCTGCAAACACGGACGCAACAGCAGATGCCCTAACTGTGAGAACCGAGGTCCCGCAGAGAGAACCCGTTCCTGTGCCTGCCCTGCACCTTGCTGGTTGTGGATGGGGCGCAGATGATGCAGGTTTATTACGCAGTTCTGGGACTCCAAGGCCAAATCAAAATGCAACGATAACGAGCAAAATGCGCTCCAGTCCGCCACTGCCATCAGAAAGGAGGAACAGTCCCTCACTCTGTGTGTCTTTTGGTTCATTTATTTGTTTCATTATAGTATTGTCCTGGACCCTGACCCTGCGGTAGGCATCTGTAACAGATGAGCAGAATATGATATTTTTTGCTGTTGGAAATCTCAGTGGATTTTTCCAACACATCCAGCTGTTGGGAAATACAGTTTAAGCATTCAGACAAAATCCTCATTTTTTTTAAGTTGTGTGAATGGAGGTGTTGAAGACTGAAGTAAAAGATTTTATGCCACCTCTCAGTGGTTTGAGTTCTTTTCCGGCTTCCACAGCATAGGGGACAGAGCACGGAGGTCCGTCGGGCTTTGGTGAGGAGGAAGGGTATTGAGAAATGCTCATGAGAAGGTGTCATGAGCCTCCGGTTGGTATGGGACCTTCTGTAGATGTTCCCACCTTAAAGACGTCTCCCTGGTGCACCCATTTCACTGTGTGTTTTAGTACAGACCCAGTATGATGTAACATTCCTCCTCCTCCCCTGCTGCCCCCAACGCGTTTCATACCCTTCCAAGTCTGCCTTGTCCATCGTGTTTCTCCTGCCGACTGCCCCTCTCAAGCCTCCGTGGCCTGGTAGGAAAGCGGGCTGATGCTGACGGCGGACCGCTCGGCCAGGTTACGTGCCCCTCTGTGCTCAGCAGCCAGGCGTTAGTAACAGGAGTCTGCTCCTGCCTGCAGGATTGTTCTTGGCCAGCGTGCTTCTAAGATAACACAGGTGTTGCCACGTATAAACCCACTTCAGAGGGAAGGGTGTGAGCAGGCTTTGGAAGGAACGGGGAATACACAAGGCAGATCCTGTGCATTTCTGTGGCACTGCGATCCCATGAAACCTCCCCAGAGGAGAAGCCAGCTTGTGGAGGGATTGCTTCATGCTGTGTAAACTGAGGTTTGGCTCTGGGAGAGGATTCCTTTTTCTTGTTTTCTTTCTTTTTAATTTTTTTTTTTTTGGGGTGGGGGCTCATTTTCCTTTTCCTTGCTGACTGCAGACAGAGGAGCTGGTGTGATTTAGCTACCCAAGACTCGTCGATGATCAGCCGGGAATGTAAATCCGGGAGCAAGAAAACAAAGCAGGGTTCTGGTCCCGCTACCGAAACAGTTTCGCTTTCACTGCCCTGGGAGGATGAATGAAGGAGGTGTGATACTTCAGCAGTTCAAACTAAGCTGTTGTTTGGAGTGATTTCAGGTGAAACTCTCCCCAGGTAGATCCCATGACGTACTACACGTACTTGAAAGTAAAAATACCATTATAGAGAACATGGCATAAATATATGACCTCATATGGGTCATTTTAAAAAAGTGGCATAACTGTCTAGATTTTCCGTTTGAAGAAACATGCACAGCGATACACCCAAGATAACAAGAGAAGGAAACCTGTCCTCCTGTTTTTTCCCTCCACATTTCAGTTGTAATTTTCAGCTTTCAGATGCGTACCGCTTACTGTACGAGTCCCCCGAGCATGCAGGTACGTACGGATGCCAGCTTGTGGGATTGTGCTGAAATACAGTGGTGAGGGCACAAAGGGAGGTGTTCAAAAGCAGGCTGGTGCTTATTGTCAGGATTTGTCTGCTTTGTACGCCGTAGATCCTCAAAGTACATGGGATTTCGATTTGACTGGAAAGTTAAAAGCAGAGACTTTTCAGAAGGTATCATTTGACGGTCTTGATTTGACCAGAGGTGAAAGCATATGGATAGCTAGCACAGGAGACCACCTGCTACCAAGAAACAGAGGGGATAGTTTTTGTCCAGTGTGTCTTGGTGACACTGCTATGAAAAGTCAGGGATTTTATTTTTTGATGTTGAATCTTCTTATATTCAACAAAGCCAAGTGCCAGGTCGTGCACTTGGGTCACAGCGACCCCCTGCAACACTACAGTCTTGGGGACGAGTGGATGGAAAGCTGTCCATGGAGGAAGGACCTGAGGGTATTGGCCAACAGTTGGCTGAATGTGAGCCAGCAGTGTGCCCAGGCAGCCAAGAAGGCCAGTGGCATCCTGGCTTGTATCAGGAACAGTGTGGCCAGCAGGAGTAGGGAGTGATTGTCCCCCTGGACTCAGCACTGGTGAGGCTGCACCTTGAATACCCTGCTCAGTTTTGGGCCCCTCACTGCAAGAAAACACCAAGGTGCTGGAGTGTGTCCAGAGAAGGGCAATGGAGCTGGGGAAGGGTCTGGAGCACAAGTCCTGTGAGGAGCGGCTGAGGGAGCTGGGGTTGATGAGCCTGGAGGAGGCTGAGGGTAGACCTGCTCACTCTCTACAGCTACATAAAAGGAGGTTGTAGCTGGGTGGGGGTTGGTCTCTTCTCCCAAGTGACAAGTGATAGGATGAGAGGAAAAGGCCTCATGTTGCACCGGGGGAGGTTTAGACTGGTTATTTGGAAAAATTTATTCACTTTTTAAGTGGTCAGGCACTGGAACAGGCTGCCCAGGGACGTGGTTGAGTCACCATCCTGGAGATATTTAAAAGACATGTAGATGTGGCACTTAGGGACATGGTTTAGGGTAGATTTGGTGGTGCTGGGCTGACAGTTGGACTCGATGATCCAACTGAAACAATTCTATGATTCTATGAAATGCTGTTTCATTAACTTTTTTAGGCTTTTTTTTACATTTCAAGAAAACAAAATACACATTTTGTGTGACAGCTGTGGCAGAGTATCAGTGGCTTCTCTGGAATAAACTTAAAATGATATAAGATATAATTAAAACATACCTCAGTGGGATTCCTTTTTGGCTCTCAGTAATAGCTCATCCGTTACTTCACTGTGACCTGGTAATCCTTGTTTTAGCGTATGTTGTTTTTAGGGACTTCCATGTTCTTCATCTGCTGTGTGCTTTCTTGGTGAACTTGGAATCAAATAGCTAAAATAAGTCTGGCTGTTACTAATAAAAAAACAATTGCTGACGTTTTGAACTAATACTGCAGCACACCAATAGGGTTCTTCAGTTTCAAGCTGTGGATCTGACTCAGACTAAATTCATTTTGCATTTGAGTGTATCAGAAACTGATCTGCTCCACTGCTATATCTGGTGACAACATTATTTCTAATCTTGGACAGATGTCAGATCTCTTTCCTTCCATTAGTCCATCTTTCAGCTCCGCTGCTAGTGCAATTTTTAAAGTTTTGTTACATGCAAGATCTAACAGTAGAGTGGGAAAAAGCAGTTTGGTTTAGGGCATCCCTAAGTGCCAAAAGTATTAATGCACATGGTTTTTTCTCTGCTTTTAAGGTCGTGGTCAAACCTGAGTATTCTGTTAACTTCTGTGATGGTAGTTGGCATCAGATGGAGATATCATGAGAAATCATGAATTATGATGCTGATTGACTTCAATTCAACAACTGGCACTACCAGGAGGTCCCACTGTCTAGAACAGAACAGAAAATGAGTTCAGGATATCTAGTCAAGAATTAAATCAGAGATGAGTAAGTTGGTGTTAGGAAAAACAACCACTGCTTCAGGATTTGGATCTAACTAGAATAAGTATGACTGATGCAATATTAAGCATTTTTCTGTTGGCGAGCGCTTTCCACAAAAACACGAATACACAGTCAGAAAGTCAAATATGCTTAAAGAGTCTTCTTTTAATTCATCAATTTCTTATTCTTGGCAACATGAAACGGATGTGCCCCACGATGCATAATCTCATTATATTGACTGTAAAATCTGCTTCCGCTTCTCTCTCTTGCTCCAAAACAGAGTACTGTAGAATAGTTATTGTATATGCAACAGGAGTAGACACAGTGGTCTTTTTTTTCTTTTGCACACAATGGCTTACTTGTGATATTGAAGATTAGCTTTCAGCTGATTACCCAGAAAAAAGAACAGATACACTGGGTATCTGGCAGGACTAGGTTTCTCCACAATTTCATCTGGAAAGTGTGGGACTTCACACGGCCTTCGGTTAAGTCTGTGTGAAGTGTCACTTCCAACCTTAAAAAAACGATTAAAACCATTGAAGTTTGTTGTTCTAAACTGAGAGCCAAGTTGCAGTATTGGCTAATGAAAATACTTGCAGGACGCTAGGTTTGAAAAACATCAACTCTTAATCCCCCTGTGTGTGCAATGCAGCAAAATCTAGTAGTTCATGCATCGATTGCTTCTGGCAGCCCTGCTGTTATTTTTGGAAGGAGAAGGCACTTGCTTCCCACTCTTTCTCATTTTCTAGCTTAGAAAAAGGGATACCTTGCCTGCCTGTTACAGATAGCTACAAATTTTGCTGCAAATGTAAAATGTTACTTCTTATTAAGACACGTGTAATTAATAAGTATGGTGAGAGTGAGTGGTTCAGTCGTAGTATGTAATGGAAAATAATGAACGTTTTCAGAAAAAGGGACTTACTTCATCTTCCCTGTGTCACAGCTGGGTTTAGGCTTTTTCATCCTTCTATCAGTTTTTCAGCTTTGTGTAGTACTCCAGTGTTCTGTTAAAGCGTAGCTTCTTACCAGCATTTGACAAGAGAGCATCGATCTGGCAGGCCATTTGTCTGTCTCTTCCTTCCCTTTCTTTCTGTCTTTCTTTAATTTTTATTGCTTTTGTTCCTGCAAGTTAATTTTCATACCTCTTTTTTCCGGTTTGTACCTTTTGTATTCTTTTCTTCTGGTACGTTCCATCCCAAAGATGTGATTCATATTCTGTACCAGCCTACTAGATTTTAGAAATGTAACGTTGCTATTACTGTATCTTGAGTTTGCTGTACGGTCAGGAAATGATCGTGAAAAATAAACCATTCCCTAAGTAATCATGAAATTACATAAATAATTTTTATACATATTCACTTACATTTTTAGTTCTGTTGGTGTAATGACAGCTGGAAACAGTTTTAAATCTTCAGGCCTTGGGCATAGTTTTCTTTAACAGTTTTTCTACTTTTTTTTTTAATATGAAAAAAATAAAGGATCTCAATTTCACCATTATTTTGACACAAGAAAATTTCTCTCAGAAATAAAGTTTATTGTTAGAGATCGCAGTAGCAGATTCTTTCATTGGTTAAGGTTACGTAATGGACTATGCTAAGTCGCATTAGGGAATTAACCATTTATCAATTTTATTTCTATAGGGGTTGTTACAAATTCGGCCAGGCTGTTGTGGTTCCCCACCCCAGCCAATACAGTTAGCTGAGGCGCCTGTTTGCCTTTTGTAGTTGGAGTTAAGTTTGTTCTCTAATGACGATGTAATTAAATTAGCACAGTTTCGCCAAAGGAAAGGGGATTTCTCTTTTGGCTCTTGTATTTGTTTTTCATTGCAAACAATAAGAACGCAGTAGCTAAAAATAGTGTTTGAAAGAAGGCGAGTTGGAGCGTCCTGACTGAGGCACTGGAGTAGTGCAGGGCATGAGCAGCTGCTGCCAGCCTGCTGCTGCTTGGCCTGACGTTCTGCTGCAGGGAGGCCTGTCCGCCTGGGGTCCCATGGGTGGCAGAGACCCCCCCCGGCCGGCACCTTGGCCTCGCTCATCCTGCCTCTCTTCACATGGATGTGCTCATTTGAAACTGTGATACAGCACCTGACCAAACTGTTGATTCCTTAAAAATACTTACCGGCATCTAGAGGCAGGAGTATTTATTATCAGTATGAAGAAATACTGTTTTTTCCCCAACTTCTCCTTTCCTTCCCTTCAAAGTGAAACATAACAGGTTTTAAAGCTCTGAAAACAGAAGCAATGCTGTATATGTGAGTCATTTAAATAGGTACATACTTCTTGATGAGGTTTTTTACACCCCATTTGATCAACAGGCAGCCACAGCAAATGATCCTGAAACGCTCTTTAATTCAGAGAGCTCTGTTTGAGCCGGCGTAGGTGTCTCTTGACTCAGGAAAAGGGTGTAAGGCTGTGAGCATGATGGCTGCAGTCCAGGTGCCTTACTAACAGTGGCAGGTATCTTTGTGTCATGAATTGCTTTTTTAAAAAACGCTGTGTTTTAGGAGACCCTGACTTTAGTAGGAGGATCAGAATTTGGCTCTTTGTTTTTAAGACTGCCAGTTTAACCTGCGTGAGAAGCTAGTGTTTCAACGCTTGCAATCCTTGGTTTAAGTGGCAAGATAATCGAAAACCTGAAGTGAAAATACAGGGATGGATTTTTGTGGTTTGAGCAGTATGCAGAGCCTGTCTGCCAGCATCCAGATGTGCTGGTGCATCCCTGTGCTGTGTTGCGGTGAAAGGAAGCGGTAGTTGCCTTGCTGCAGCATTTGGCACTGCAGTAGCATTCCCTGAGCTGGCTTTAAGAATCTGCTGTTTATACTCTTAATCCTTTATGTATTTGGTTTGACTGGGTAGTTTATTTTATTTCTGTGTCCATGAAAGTTTTTGTAAGTTTGTTTAAATTAAAGGGGTCTAGCTGGTTTGAATGGTAGTCTTTCAGAGTTTGAGAAAAGTTTGAAAGTATTCAGAACAGATCACTTACAGGTAAAACGTTTCTCTATCACTGGCATGCTAGATTTGAGTGAGGGGAAAAATCAGGGCAAAAATGAAATATAACTTCATTTTTCTTGAAATAATTAGAGATTCAGTGTTGACAGTGACTCTGTAGGTGTGCCGCCAGTCAGAGCTGCAGGACACATATAAGACTGAAGTCCTCTTGACAAAATCCTGAGGCAATGTGTCATCCCACGGTGGTGGCCTGAGGAGGAACGTGGACATCTCTGCGCCACAGTCGAAGCTTCCCATTGCCCTTCTTAGTTTCCTTGTGTGGTTTCATAAAGCCCATACTGTGTTCGATGTGGAGTGAAGGTGAACT
The DNA here is from genome assembly GCF_000690775.1 of Eurypyga helias. Taxonomy (NCBI): domain Eukaryota; kingdom Metazoa; phylum Chordata; class Aves; order Eurypygiformes; family Eurypygidae; genus Eurypyga; species Eurypyga helias. The sequence goes on along the minus strand of NW_010233989.1, from coordinate 5,541 downwards.
GGGTGGCTCGGGGAGAGATGAACTGGCCCTAAGAGTTTTGCTTTGTTTTTACTGCATAGCCACCTTGGCCTCAGGATGCACCTGGGTTTTAGTGGGATCTGCTGATGTTGGCTGCAGCTGCCACTGTTGGCTTGCATTCTTCTATAGCCAGAGACTCTGTTAACAGTCTCACACAAGGCTTCTTCAACACAGCTTGACACTGAGACCACCTGTGGGTCTCAGCCATCCAGGGTGCTGCAGATCGGCCTGTCGGTAGATCACTGGGCATGTCAGCAGAAAACCTTGTTTCTCTCTTCGTCTCTGTTAGCTCTCCACTTCCGGTGTCTTGGCACTCAGCTGTAGTATGTGTGCTGCCAGAGGAGGACAGACTGGATGAGGTGGAAGAGGTGGAGGGATCTGCTCTGGCTTATAGAGGGATCTGCCTGCAGCAGAGAAATGGGTGGCACCTCGCTGTCCCCACAGCTCCTCCTTGTGCCTCAGCTGCAGGCTGCTGGGCGACTTTGCTCGACTGGAGGAACCCAATGCCAAGCGATGCTTCATTGCTTCTCCATTTTAGCCAGTGGTGCTAATTAAGTGTGCTGTGCATAACTGGCAAGGTGTTGGGTTAAGGTCTGTAGGGGCAGCCCTTGTGAGGAGGAGTCGGGGCTGTCCTGAGCCGGACACGGCTGAGCCATGCCATGGGCGGGCGCCTCTGGGAAAGCCTGTGCCAGAAAGGGCAGAAAAAGCTGAGACAAGGGAACAGCCTCAGGAGACACCGTGGCTGAGGTGGTAGTGCCCTGAAGGGACTGCAGCCTGCTGCTGCTGAGGAGGAAGATGAGAGTGAGGAGGAAGGGGCGGCAGGAAGAAATGGCAACCCACAGGCCCTGCTCTGCCTTCGCCTCACCATCGGGACTGGCAAAGCCTGTGCCAGAAAGGGCAGAAAAAGCTGAGACAAGGGAACAGCCTCAGGAGACACCGTGGCTGAGGTGGTAGTGCCCTGAAGGGACTGCAGCCTGCTGCTGCTGAGGAGGAAGATGAGAGTGAGGAGGAAGGGGCGGCAGGAAGAAATGGCAACCCACAGGCCCTGCTCTGCCTTCGCCTCACCATCGGGACTGGCATGAGGCCGCTATTCTGAACCCAGCTGGCTGCTGTTGATCAGGCACTGGGGGAAAGATTTGCCTTTCTGGTTACATGTGCAGGCCTGTATATGTGTCCTTTAAATACGCTTCCTCTCCCACCCCTCAATTTATATCAAGAAAATAGGAAAACACTTGGAAAGACGTAGCTGTGTTTGGGCTGCGTGTGTCTGTCTTTTCTTCAGACTGGCAGAAGTAGACTGCAGAGTGGTTGAATTAGTTAGCTGTCGAACTTACCTGTTAAATAATACCAAATGAAGGCAGAATAAGATTTCTACTAACATTGGTTGTTTCTTCTTTCAGCGTTGAAGATGTTTAAGGGTTGACAGGAATTCCTTTTTTTGTATGTATGTGCATAATTAAAATGCAGAAGCACACTGCTTGTCTACTTGACACCAGTTACTCATGGGTGTAAGTTTGCTCACTCAAGGGAGAGACGGCTAAGTGAGGTTAAGGTTAGGCTATTTTATTTTTATGAAGGGGTTTTTCATGCTAGCACTGATTCTTTAATATTAATAATCATACACAGAGGGGTTTCCCCATCCTAAGCCTCTCCCATAATTTCTGCAGCAGAAATGAAAACAATGGTATGCTATATACTATTTTCTCATTAATATCGTGAGTATAGGAAGTTTTTCCTTTTTTGTCTTATTGTTTCAGATTTATTCTGTCTTTTCAGTGCCATCTACTGCTACTGGCTATGCAGACTGAGTGCGTGAAAAGGGTGTGTGGAATTACTTCGTAAGCCCAACCCAGATATTTTCAATTGTTCAAACTCTTCCAAGTTTAAAAATAAGCGGTTAGACTTGTTATGTGACACCGTTCATATATGTTTAATTTAGTTGTCATTTGCAAAGACGATCAGCATGCCAGGTATTCAGTGAAAGATTAAACTTTTAATTCATTATTTACTCTGCGAGGCAGCAGCAGTGAAATGAGATTCTCACTCTTCCTGTGCCATCTCTCTGAATTGAATCTTGTGGTTGAGGACACCTGTGATAAAGCGTAGCTTACTTTTAACAACGGCATGGTCGGGGTAATTGGGATAAGGTTGGATGCATTAATTTTTGCGGTCTTTGGGTGGTGACAGGGAAATGGGACTGCTGGCAAATAGTATTTTGGCTATTCTTTGTATGTGTGTATGTGTGTGCATGGATGCATTTGATTCACTCAGGCTGGACTTTTTGTGTTGCTGACGATGTCAGGCTTATGTTAGGAGGCATCTGCTCCCAGGAATTCATTTGCTGCCTCATACAAAACACAAAGAGTACATGAGGTTTGCTAGCAAGGAGCACCGTTTTTGACACAGGCCAGGCAAAAGCTTCGGTGTGCTCTGTTACTATGCTTATGGACCCAGCAGACCAACTACTCTGTCAAAAAACAGTGCATCCTCTTGTGGGGATTTGATACTGCCAGTGTGGTCAGCAAATGACTCCATGGTGTCTTTCCCTGGCTCTAAACGTGGGCAGTGATGACACACAGATGGTTATGAATCTCTCACGTCTTCCGTTATTACATGGTAATATTTTTGGCATATAATACCCTACTCAGGGAGGGAGAAAATAAGGTTGGGCTAGCAGTTTCCTGAACACATCCGTCCTTTGCTGTCTGATCCTGTTCCCTGATGCTGTGAGACTGAACTTAGCCTGCTAGGAGGCCTGGGGTGGCTGCAGCCTGGGTTGGAAGCATCCTCTGTTTGCCAGCAGCATTCGGTGACATCCTTCCATAGAGCAACAAGGAGCAATCTGCTGGCTTTGCTCGTGCCTGTGTCAGTAGATGTCTCTAGTAGTTTCTCTGTTCAAAGTACAGTAGAGGAGTATTGCATCAGAAGTTGCATAGAAAACAAAGCAACGCTGCACAGAAATAGCTGAAGCTAAGCAATGAATGCAGTATTTAATCCTACTTCTCACATGTTACTCCTGACTTGGAAGCAGGAACAATGGCATATAACATTCTTGCTGCATCAAATACATATGCATGGTGTCATTTGGGAAAGCAGCATTTACATGCTGCATGTCCTGTGAAGGTGAGAAGCATGCCTGTGCTCTCCTCAATTACACTGTGCAGCAGCCATGGGTGTGGGATGCTTTTGATTCCCTGAGCGTGACAGAACGTTGCAGCCTTCCCACACTGGTGTGAGTAGCCCATGCTTCTGCAGCGGCATCTATCCTGGAGGGCAGGGACTGGGTGAGCACACCTGAGTAACTCGGATGGCATCGTTGTCTTTCTTCAGGGCTAAAATAGGACACCAGGTTCAGTGGTGGGTAATGGCCTGTGGGAAGAGGCTTTTTGGTCCCTACTGTGCCCATGTTAGTCAAAATTCCCTCCTAAATCCTCCACCTCGCTCTGGTTTTGGTTAGTCCTTGCTTTTCCATTGGGTCAGCAGCTCAGGCCAATGAATGGTCCATGGGGCTAAGGCTGGTTGCTGCTTAACCTTTCTGCTCCAGGACTGGGTTAATGATTCACTGCAGGCAGATGCGTGTGTGTGTCGGCACGTGTACTCTGGCACACCTCGGTTAACGGGATAGCCCACAGAGGAGGAAGTTTGCTTTTTCAGTGCTGGTAAGAAACACACCAAAATTTACGTTTGAGTAATGAAAACTGCCAATGCTTTTGTTTAGTTCTGTCAGTGTATGAGTCCCACAGCAGTACTGTTTTGGGATGTGTCATGAAGCTGAGATCGCCCACTGAGCATAAGATTTTACATGGTCTGTTGTAGTAAGATAAAGAGGGCTACCAAAATCCTGAAATAGAGCTCTTGTCATGGCGTGGCTTTTAACTAACCTGACCTTTTGAAAAGTCTACATTTTGAACAAGGCAGAATTTTGTGGGAAAAAATATGGTGTGTTTTTTTTAATATAAACCAATAATTGTTTTTTTTTGGGGGGGGGGGCAAATTGCACTATAAAAGGGGGTGCAAGAGGGGAGAAAGCTTTTCTGCATGCCTTTGCTATGGCCTGTATTTCAATCATGGCACTCAGCATTACAGATAAGGTCTTATGCTGCAGGTTATTACTTTTGCTTCTGGAAGTGGGGAAAAATATGCATGTCTTTTTGGTTTGGTTCCAAAATAAAAGCTGGCATTTTTTCTGGAGGATCTGTTGGGAATAGGGGAACTTTGTAGTGTTTGCTGAGGGACCAGCTATGACTTTTGGAATCTTGAAAAGGTGTCTTCAAATCTTTTAGCTCCCTTTTCCCAATCAGTATGGAAAATTTGAGACTCATCTGCGAAGGCAAGTCCCCTTCACTTTTGTTTTGGTTAAATGTCACTCTGTGTTTCCGCTGCCTTGCCGCTTTGATTGGGTGCAGTTTCTGTTGTGGTCAGCAGAAGAGAAGTGTTTGAAGGAACATTGCTCTGCAAGCTGCACTGAGGATTTTCCTAGCCAGGAAAGTCTGATAAACCTCAAAGAGGATGCTGGATCTGCTAGCACTTGAGTGTGCTCACTGCTCTTTGAGAAGAACGGTGCCAGCATGTGTCAAGTGACCAACTGTTAGACCCTGGCTCAGGGAGTGCTCTCTGTATGCTGGTAATTTCACCAATTATCACTATGCCACTGACCTTCCTATTTCAGAGGAGGTGACCAGACAAGTTGTGGCGTGGCAGCTCTGACTTTATCTTGTGTCCTCGGATTTCCTTGACCTCTCTGTCCGATTTTAGAATCGGAAATGATAGGAAGTCAGGGTAGTAATACATGAAGATAGGCTTGCGCCCTTTTTTCACGGATTCCCTGCCCCTCGTTTTTTTATTTTTTAATACATCAGTTATATGTGATAGTTTCAGTTTTCGCTAAGATGCAGTAAGAACATCTTAACAGTAAGAGAACTGTGCCTTTGGAGATCTGAAAGGCAGCTGGTTGGGTGCCCATAAAGCTGCTCTCAGCATCCCAGAGCTTCTCTTGGTGCTGTGCTGCCGGTGCTCAGCTTTGTTCTGCTGCTTCAAAGTTGTGTTCAAGCCGGAGGAGGCAGCAAGCGGCGCTGTCAGCACAGCGATGAAACTGAGCTCTGTTGAGGTTCTGCCAGGCTGAACTTGGCTTTCTGCAAGGTCAGTGGCAAAACTCCCATTGACTTCACTAAGCCCAGGATTTCTTTGTTTTCGTTTTTATAACTTTTGAGGAGGAAATTATGGTTAATCCCTTGCCTCTTTGGTTTTCATTCAGTGTTCCCAGATGGCAGCTTTCAGATGGGACAGCCACCGTTTTTTTGCATAGTCTGCCATCAGCTTGTGTAGCCATGCAATGTCAGATTTTAATGTGATTTTCATGTAAGATGAAGTTTATTTGATGATGTTCTTTGCCTATTTTCTTGGAAAAAAAAAAAAAAACCAACACCATGGTTTATTTGGTTTTTTCACCCATTGGTTTGATTTCAATTTAATTGACCAAGGTAAAAATAAACCTAATATAACAGAATCATAGAACGGTTTGGG
>NW_010233988.1:58292-121590 GCF_000690775.1 Eurypyga helias | reverse complement strand
AGGTTTGGGTATGTCAGGTGCTGTGGGCAGTGTGTTTTTTGGCAGCCAGGCTTCCTCTCCTGCCCCTGACCTCTGGAATGTTGGAGGCTCGCTGGGCCTGACCTGTGTGGGTTTGGGGGAAGGGGGCCATCAGCTGCCCGTGCCTCCTGTTTTTAGGAATTGAGGGTTTGGCGAAAGGAGTTGGGAGCTGTGTTTTGCAGGCAACAGTTTGTGAACCCTATGTGACCCCATCCTGAATGGAAGGCTTGGCTGCATGGCAGTCTTAAATCCTCTTGTTACTGAAAGTAGCGTTTTGGGTGACGATAATGTTGTCGAGATGTGCTACTTTTGATAAGCTAGCTACAGTGTTAGAGGGCCGGTGGGAGTGCAGCCCTTGGACACCTCAGTCACTGCAGCCTGTAGAATCTTGTCTAATTGTTGATTGTGCTGAATGTTTGGTTGCAATGAAATATCTTTGTCACCCCCTATCAACAGGTGATGGGCTTGTCATGTTTGTTAATGTCATGAATTCTCTCCACTTTCCAAAATTAAATGAAACTCCAAAAAAAAAAGTGTTTCTGACTAAACTCCTAGCCATTGTATCTTTCTGCCTTGTTAGATATTAAAAAGAACTGGATTATTCCTGAATTTGGTGATAATTAAGAAATCACTTTACATTTCTTTTTAACAAGACTTGACTTTAATGGTTTTTTTCAGGTTGGTGATCATGCTTGTAGTTATTTCTGCCTGCATTTCTGCATTTCTCAATAGGTTGTATTGAGGTGTTGGTCCCTGAGTAGAAGGGTGACAGTCCTTTATTGATCTCGCTGATGCAACATAAAAAGATAATACCACCTTTCTCCTTGATATTCCTTTCCAAGGCTCCTGTTAGTCCTTTTTGCTACAGACTCCTGTCAGGCATTAATGTTCACGCGGTATCTGCAGTGCTGCCCAAAGTCCTTAATGTCATTGCCTTCCGCGATATAATTTCATTTCCTACGGTAGGGCTGGTGTTTCACAAATGCACGACCTTGCGTTCAGCTAGTTTTTAAGTTGTTTAAATGTGCTTATCGTCAGTGAAAACAATTTTAGCAGCTCTTAAGCAGTGCTCAATAATCCCAGAGGTGGGGTGGTTTATCAGAATGCTGACCTTGGTCTGAGGGATGCTGGTCTGAGGGATTGTGTGCCGTCTTCTAGGCGAGTTTTGTTACCTGCTCTCTGCTAACTCTTGATTCCTGTGTTCAGGGAGGGAGCTTAAATGCCATCTGAAATGGAAGGAGGAGGCTTTGACCTGCGAGATTAGATTCTTGAAAGGAGAAAATATAAAGAAACAGGGGAGGGCAGGTTTTTGGGGATGGGGTGAAGATGGAAAACTTGAAAATCGCTGGGACAGGAACGTAACATACTGCAGGATGAACACGCAGATAGAGCTAAAAATAATCGTATATGTGGAACAGATTGAATCTGGGAGATATTCTGGAACTGATACCTGGGAGGACACTGGGAATTCTGGTTATACTGTAGTTTAAATAAGTTTGCTAGCATAAGTAGGAAGGAACCACCATGAAGTGGAACAGGGATTCTGCTATAATGTATGTAGCAATACTTAATAGTGTTGTCTGTCGTTGGGAGCTGTGGTATTGCAAGCAAAGTGCTGGTGGAGAAGGAACAGGGTAGATGACCCACGTTCTGTGTTGGCTAAGTATGATTTAAACACGCATCTGAAGTAGTTGTATGGCTTTAAATGTAAAACCAAGCTAGGAAATGTAAAACTTTCATCACTGCTGTCCAGGAAGAAATTAGATGTCTAGTAATTTCCATTGCATCTGCTTATGTGATGCTGAACTAATACCGAAACTTCTCGGAACACTGAAATCACCTGGTAACTTCTCTTTTTAATTATAAAACCCCAAAAGTGTATTTCAAAGACCTTTAAGGTCATGTTCTAGTTTAGGATCAGTTATCTATTGAAAAACACTGGTTTTCTTCCAGCGACAGAGGTTTTTTCTGGTGAATGCCAGCATCTTTCCTGTTGTGTTTGGTGGCGTCGCTAGAGGATTGGTTAGTGCTGGATCCAGTTTCTTGCTGTTTCACTGGCGCTACAGCTACCTGCACGCCTGCAAAGACCTTTCCAAACATTAAATGAAGATTGTCTTCCTCAAACCTGCCAAAGAACACTTGTACTGTTTTTCAAACTGCTGGAGTTGTCCTCTGTTGGCTTGAAGCTACCAGCGGGAAGGATGACTTGGATATTTATTTTAAAAACTCCTGTGGGGAGAAGTGAAAGAGTTAGTCTCGTAATAGAGTCTAGTTCAGCCTGCGTTGTAGGGGAGGTTGTGCCTTTGGGAAGAAAATTGATCCAAGAGGAAATTTGTTCTTGAAACATCTGGTGTTTCCAGAGACAGGCTGCCTGTACAGAGGCAGCAGTGTGTTGAGAGGCTTCAGCTTGTCCAGCTTGGAAAATACTCAACCCAGCACGCTGCCTGAGCCTTCTCCATCGTATCCCTTCCTTGCCTCGGCAGTTCATCCCCGAAGGAATGGAGCCACGTGGGAGGCTGCTCCCTGATGTCTCACAAGGGACCGGCCTAGGGATTTCCCCAGTGCTACCACTTGTTTCGTAGAATCGCAGAATGGTTTAGGTTGGAAGGGACCTTAAAGATCATCTAGTTCTAACCCCCTGACAAACGAGTACTGGTGTCTTTTGACTTATGCTGAGAGAGACCTGGGCTTTATTCCTCTGACTTCTGCAGAAAGCGATGAGCTCAGTCACTTCTTTTTTTGGACAAGGAGAGAATAAACAATTTATAGATGGTAATGTAACCCTTGTCCAAAGTTGCTTTCTTTGGTAAGGAAAAGGACCAAACACGAGTGCTCTGCATTCTGGGAGAAGCACCTCATATCTTGATTTTTTTAAGGAGCCTGTTTTTGTACCTGATCCAGTTTGAACTGCCTGCTAAGGTGAATGAGAGGTGGAGTATTGTGCTCTGTGCAGTTGCAGTCGTGTACCTCAGTCTGTTATCAGATGCAGAATTACTGTATCCGAGGACCATGGTTTCTAGGGTTGCATCAGGATCGTGACTGATGATATCTTGTAGTTGGCTAATGCACTCGGGTCCTTCTGTCACAGTTTTATATGGCTGAAATCCCACATCAGTGACTAACAAGAGCTTTCTACCCTGTTATTCTGGTCATGTACCTTTGCTAGCAAGTTTCATCCCATTTCTGTTGCTTGGATCCTCAGTTCAGGTTTTCATGTACGACACCTCCATAGAGAAAGATCAGTGTCATTCCTAGATTTGATGTTAGGATTTGTATTGGTATTTTATCCAATTATTTCTTGTGCTAAGGTCACTATTAAGAACATAAAATAAAATTGGTTTCTAAGCTGATAATTAAATTCCATTAGCAACCGCCTCCTAATTGGCAGTCCCTTTTTCATTGCAGCCTATTTTTATTGATTTCACTGTGGACCTCAGTTGTTCTGGTACTTCCATTTTTTTCCAGTTTGACACCTTGTGTGGTATTGCATCAAACGCGGAAGGCTGGATGGCTCTGTTGTCTCTCCTAAAAAGCACACTGGAACAGGGAAAGATCCAGCTGAGTTGTTATAATACACTTAAAATGTGTGCGTTTTTGCTGGTTTTCTGGTTTTTCATCAAACCAGGGGATGGAAACAAAGTGAAAGATACTTTGATAATAAAGTGTGAGTGACTGATAAGTGAAAATGCAAATTGGTTTTTGCTTTTTAGTTAAGAGGATGTGGTAAATAAGTTCCTGCCCAGTCGAACCAAAGCATCTCCTCTATTGTGTTTCCTCTGAAACAGAGATTCTCTCCTGTGTTTTCAAATCGAAGGCATTGCAAAGAGGGTACTGAGAGCATGTGTAACAAACCTTGTGGGGTAAAGTCCATAAGAATTAAAAAAAAAACCCCAAACAGCCAGAAAATGACATGAATTCCAGCTATGCTGTTCTCTGAGATTGCTGTAACAGGAAAAACCCATGTATTAGTGGCTAGTGAAACATGATTTTCGGTTTCTCCTCCTACCACGTGAAACCGATGAGTCAGATCTGTACCTTATAGGTTCATAAATCTTGTTACGGATGCATCCAGGTCTTGAAGACGCTTATGTTCAAGTTGAGCTCAGTCATGCCTAATAAAAAGGTTTGTGTTTTCTGGTCTGTTTTCTGATACCGAGCTCTGTTTGCATGACGAGGTGAAGATGCCTTCTGTTGAGGTCTCAGCGGTTCAAAGCTATTGAAACCAGACCAAAACAGTGGACTAGCAAAGTGTGCTTTAGAGCTTTTCTGGCAGGGTGAACTGTGCTCATTGTCCATGCATTAAAAGTCTTAATGATGCTGCTTATGTCTCATAGATACTTAAGTAACTTCAGTTATGTAGCAGTGATTTCCATTCTAGTTGCAGACCTGTGACTTTGGGTTTTTTTTCCACATATAAGCACGAATGTCATTTTTTCAACTTAAAGCTGTAAAAGCAGACTATTTACTTGAATATTTTAATGTAGCCAACTCACTTTTCCATGTTCTAATCGCTTTTAGGTGTGGGAAGACGATCAGTGCACCTGCTGGCTGCCTGTAATTACATGCTCGTGATGTCTTTGCGATATTGATCGATGCTTTTAACATTTATTTAAATGAGCTGGGACTGTAAACACTGACTAATGAAGTGAGCTGACCAGCTCTGCTCCCTCACTGATTCCAGTGAACTCTGTGTAGAAATGTTCTCTGTTCGGCTTCTCATCCTTTCCAATGTCCAGTGGAAAGTAGAGTTTTTTCCACTTGTTTGTATGGATTTTTCTGGATGTTTCTAGACAGTCATGTTCTGACAGGCATTTTCCCCCTTGCTCACATCACTTCTGCAGTCTTGGGTTTTTCTCTGAAAGCTGAAATTCAGTACTTAAAAAGCAAAATATTTCTGTAGAAGATAGCTACGGATTGAATCCATAAATATTAGGTGCTTCTCTAGTGTCTGATGAGGTGAAGTGGTGAGAAAGAAAAAGGTCAGAGAGATGGAGGGAGTGAAAAAAATGACAGAATTAGGAAGTTGTTCATTCTTTACATTGGGTTCATAAGTCTGATAGCTCTTGCTTCCCAGGTAAAAGCACAATTGCTGTGGTATGAGTAGAAATTTCTTCAAGGTCCAGATAAAATATAGCCATTATTTGGGAGATTAGACAGTTTTATTCACTGGCAGAAGGATGAAGGTGCAATGCTAATTACCCTGGTTCCCTGGTGTGACTAACCTGGCAGAACCTGTATTACTCTAGTGTTCAACGTTTTCTGGGATGGTGTTTTCGGTGAGCACTAGGAATATGAAATTTTTATGGGAGGTGTTGACATCATCAGATTATGAATCATTTGTTCTGTTTGTGGCTTTATATCCTGCAAGCTTAATAAAGGTGTTCTAGCTCCTGATTACTAATTACTTGTATGAAGATTTAAACACTGTTTCAAGCAGAGCATGTTTTCCTTGGGATATCTGTTGTTGCTGCTGAGACAGCATGTACAGTCTGCTTTTTTTCCCCATAGCAAATTAAACAGTTCTGTGTTCTGCATATTCATCATCTTTTTAGCTGATTGCTAAAATCCAGTCCAGAGAAGCTGTGGATGCCCCATCCCTGGAAGTGTCCAAGGCCAGGCTGGATGAGGCTTTGAGCAACCTGGTCTATGGAAGGTGTCCCTGCCCATGGCAGGGGGGTTGGAACTGGATAGTCTTTAAGGTCCCTTCCCACCCAAACTGTTCTGTGATTCTATGATTGTATTAAATCAGTATTTAAATATTTACTGGAAGATCAGGGCATCCACAGCTGCTCTGGGCAACCTGTCCCAGTGCGTCATCACCCTCTCCGGGAAGAATTTCTTCCTGATGTCCATTCTAAACCTACTTGCTTTCAGTTTAAACCCATTACCCCTTGTCCTGTGCCTACATGCCTTTGTAAAAAGTCTCCCTCCAGCATTCTTGTAGGCTCCCTTTTGCCAGTGTATTCTACGTTTGAAAGTTGTATTACTGGAGGGATGCTATTCACACAGTGTTAAAATGGAAGAAAAAAAATATTTGGGTTAGGTATATTGACGGGTGAGCAAGGTGCTGCTGGAGGAGTTCCTACCCTACTCTTTCATGATGGTGTGCTATTGCTAACTTTCACATTTTGTCTCCGAAAAAATAACCCTGCTTTCTAGTACATTTTGGAAACTGTTCAGTGGTGAGAGTAATGTTCACTTGGGAACTGGTGTGTACCCTTTAGCAGGAATTATTTATATTGCCCCAAAATAAGGAATTATTGCCTAATGTAGCTCTGGGGGTAAATGTTTCTGATCAGTAGCACAGTTCCCCGAATAACCAGTACTTAATGACAGGCTGATATTTCTTTATTTTCCCAGGCCAATATTTTGTCAACAGTTGCAGTGTTAGTGAGAGAACCTTGATTTTGAAAGGGAAGCTGACAGAGTGGAGGTGTTCCCACCTGGAGCCAGGAAGTGTTTTCTATAGTTTTGATGAAAAAGCTCCAGACCTGATGTTAGTTTGGACATGGGGGGGCTTTCAGTCTGGTTTGTTGAACGTAGTCTGCTTTAAAATCTTCGACAGGCATCAGTTTTTTGGGTGAACTTTTTACTAAGTGTGAAGTTACAACGCTGATGAATATTAAAGATGCGTTTATGGCTTACATTAGGAATTTATATCTGTACATGTAATCAGTCTGTTTTAGTGGATCCCTCTGTTGAGTGGAAACATTACTGACCTAGTGGCATGTAAGTGCATTGTTGCAATGCCGTGAAATCACGGGAGGCTTAAATCTACTTCCTGGCCTTGGTAAAACTTTTCCATATGTGTGTTAGTCGAACAGAAATACTCCACCAAGTTTGTGATGCTTCCAAAATACAGCGTAGGGGATTTAGGTAGATGTGTGCTAGATGTTGCTTTCCCTTAGTCGTCTTGTAAAGGGCCTCTCCCTTTCCAAGAAAGTGATTTTTGGAAATGAGAAGTGAGGGCAATGCGGTACTAAGTGTGCTACAGAATCAGTATTGTGGAAAATTTCAGAAGTTTGAAGTTCAGTGGCTTTTCTGGTGATTGCTGGCAGTAGGAATCCCGATGTTCACACGCTGTCTAAACTGTTTTCCGAGCAAGAAGTGAGGTTTTTAAAAACGAAAACTGAACTTTTTAAATTGGCTGTAGCTGGTGATGTCTTAAACTCTGGATAATTTTACTATAATATTTTATTTATTGGCTACAAATCCAGTGAATGGAAGAATCTAATATCTTTGTCTTTTTCCTTGAGTATTGAAGGGTAGAATTCATCCTGTTCTTGGTCTTTTTATCAAGCCAGCAGTTTTGTTGCAGGTCAGAGCACCTCCTGGAACTTCACATAGGCTAAGCTTCTTTCATGCCACGTTGCTGGAGTAAGTACTTTGTGGATACCTTAAAAGGCTGGATTTAGGATATCCTTGTGGCTTAGACATCAAGAAATGAACACTGAGTATGACAAGAAATAGGCAAAAGGTTCCAGAGAATCTTCTGTTCATTAATATCAGTTCACTAAGATGATCAGGTGAAGAAGTCTTTATAATTGCTGATTTCATCAGCATTTTAAGTTATTTTTTCAAAAAGTAGATAGACTTTAAATGCATGGAACAGAAATCTTGTTTCGTTGATCTCACAGTTCAATTTAAAACCAAAGATAGTGGGGGGAGAGAACAAACCTTGATAATTTTTAAGCTTAAAGGTTCAGCATCACTTACCAGTTAAATTGCATCTAAACAATAACCCCTAAGCATTGGGACGATTAAGCAGGTAATCACCTACGATGTGCGAAGTTATTGTGGTTACCAAAACACCCAAATAGGCCTGACTTGATTTTTTTTTTTCCTTCCCAGTTTGTTTTTCTGCTGTTCTTATCCTGGTACTACAGACCTGGAGCCGGCAGCTCTTGCTGCTAAGGATTTGGGTTGCTCAGTGCTGTCATACAGTCAGAAGTTTAATCCGTGATTTAGGTTGGTTGAGTGTCACTAGAATAGAAGTTATTTAGCAGGCTGTGATAACATGCTGGGAATTCACTGTACGGCTGCAGTTTTAGTCACTATTACTAACATTTAATTCCTGGCGTGTCAGGAAGAAGCACTGATGAGTCAAAAATACCTAGTTTTCAAGAAGTCTTACCTAGATGTGGGGTGTGAAAAGGAATACTTCCGTTATCCTTGGGCTGGCAGTGATGGAAGGCAGCTTACGGAAAGTAAACTGTTCACTGAAGGAAATAATTGACATACTGGTTTTAATGGAACTATTTATAGGCCGGAGCGAAGTGATACCTGTTTTGTTGTCCAGTATAGTGAGCTGTGATCTGATAACTATACTTCTGTAAGGTGATTTCGAAATTCATCAGTTCATTTTTGTATGCTGTACTTGCTTAGCTGTGTTACTTCTGATAGAAGTAAATGTATAGTATACTGAATATTTGTGTGAAACTCCTGCTGAGGAGATGGAAGCAAATTTGAGCAGTAAGTTGGCAAATGACACAACAATGTGGTGTGTAACATTGCACCCTTGTGCACGTTTAACTCAAAATTTGGTTTGTTACAAGGGCGGTCCTCCTGCGCTTGGTACTAGTGGGGTTAAGAAGTCCTGTGTTTTAAAAAACATAAACCTAAAAAGCCAACACCTAAACCAAAAAAACCCCATGTTTTCTGGATGTATCTACGTACTGCATAATAATTGTGCACATTTTACTGTGTTTCACCCAAGAATTTCTCATGTCTTTATGTCCTTATGCCATGTTAAGCAGAGAACTTTTCCAATAGAAAGGAGAGAAAGTTTAGAACAAAATCAAAAAAAGCTTTTTTTTTTTTTTTTTAAATGGCTCTAGGTGAGAGCTGTAGGTACATTATGGCTTTTGAAACATCACAGCCAGGTGCTTTGAAATCAGCATCAGTTGCACTGAGTTTCTCGGAGTTGCAGGATAAATAAGTTCTGTAGTTGTTTCCAGATCCATGGAATAGGCTTTTGGGCCATTTGGTGTTGTGGTGGGTTTTTTTTTTTTTCTGTTTATCTTGGTTAAGACTGCATGTTTCAGTGTCTTAAGAGGCTGGGCACGAGTATCTCCGTTAACGCTTTGTACTGGTTCCACGTGCTTGAAATAGTTGGCCCGCTACGTCTTCGAGTCTTCTGTAAAGTGGACTTAGTGGAAATTTTAGTCCATATAGTCTTAATAGTTTGCTTTGGGATGATTGTAGGAAAAAATTGTCACGTGGACAACCCCAAGCTTTGTCCATTTTCAGTCAGGCTGTTTTCGTGGCCCTCCAGCAGCTTTTTGCGGTTTAATGGCGCGGTACCTCGGTGCTTTTCTACAAGAGCAGCGTCTGAGTTCCGAGTCCTCTCGGAGACGCATGTGCCCTTTTCTGCACAGCTGCTCTCTCAAGAGCAACTTGAATGTGCCAAGCAAAGCTTGTGTTTTGGATTTGTTTATTCTTAAGGACCTGTTCCTAAAGTCATGGATTTCTCTAATAGCAGCTTCATGAAAATATTTAGGTTAGATGCAAATTACAGGAGCCTTAAACCTTACTTGCAGTGCATTCTGCAAAGTCATCTTTTTTCTCCTTTCCTCCCTCCCCCAAAGCAAAGAATAAATCTCCCTTAGTGATTGCCATGCCTGAAACCATAGAGTTCTTTGCACAGAGAGGCCCTCTGGTAGTGCCAAGAATGGGGACATCTCTCTAATTCCAGCCAACAGTTGGTACAACGGATATGACAGTTTCTGGGTTGGTAAAAGGAAAAATGATCTACTTCCAGCAATTGCAAGACCAGCATCTGCATGGGTAATAAAAAGAAACTTCCATTGTGTTCTGCCAAGACGGCTTTCTACGCAAAGCAGCCAGAACCTCTCTTGGTTAGCGATGGGAACGCTTACAATAAGGGCTTAGAGGCTGATAGCCGTGAAGGAAGCTAGGTTATGAATTTAAGGCACAGCAGTACCGTCTCTGGACACCTCGTTTGTGAGGCGAATCAAACAGCTCCTCCTGCTTAGCTTTTAGTGTGGGGTAGGAATGCCCACAAAGTTGCAGAGGTACAGCAACACCTCATTATATTTAGTAGTTCCTTGCCAGTGGGAGAGTGGTGTTGGCAGCTCACTCCTCTTTGAACCCATCGTCTGGGTCCAGCTGCTCTTCTTTCTCCTGTTGTGCTGGCCGGAGCAGTAAACTGAATTGGCAAACTGATCTGACTGAAGAAGTTATTTATGCTAATCTTCATTATAGCTGCTGGTGTAGGGAGGGGGAGGATCAGGCACGAGTGGGCGGAATGGTCCCTCTTGGCAGCGTTGTAGATTTATGCTAGACTAGATCTCGTATGTGCAGTTTATGAGTTATCTCAAACCACATTTAATGGGTTGCTCTTTTTCACAGGAAAAGCTTGCGTAAAACTTTGGTATTTGCGGTAGCTCAAGAGCTTACAAATACCTTTTTTTTTTTAATGCCTTGTGAAAATTACATGGAAAGTCATTGAGTTAATGGAATTTCCACTTCTAAGGTTTCTCATAGGTTTTAATCTAGGTGTCATGTCTGAAAAGCCTGCTTCCAGGTACTGTGTAAGAGTGCTGTGATGTCCAGAAAAAGGGCTTTACACGGAAAGAGGCATCTGTCATTGGGATATGCATTTGTTTGTTTCTTACTGTCTCATGACTGTTGAAATGCTTGAATTCCTCCAAGTTTTTGAGCCCATAAATTTTCCTCAACCATTATGGTAAATTGACTTTGTACATACGGATGTCTGTCTTCAGTGTTTGTTTAATCTTACTAAAGTAACAACCCATGCATTTTTAAACATGTTTATAGCTATATGGACACTGCTATCTTTTTCTCTTTTAAATTTCTTTTTAACCTTAATTTTCTGTGAGCTGCCCATCCCTTTGCCTCTGCAGAAGGATTCTTATCTTGTCTAGCTGTACTGATTGAGGTCCTCTTTGGTTGTGGCAAACTGCTCTTTGACCTGGAGAAGCAAACAAATCTACTTCTAAAAATATGATCTTTGGGTTCTGTCCCAGTTACAAAATGCCTCTTTACAGCAGGGCATTATCTGACCACGTAACGGTGCCAATTCCTGCGAATGTTGCTCAATGTATGAAGGGCTTATCGTCTAATGTTTAAACAAATGTAATGGCCTCGTAAATAAAAATTATTTTGTAGGGTAAATTGCCTTCTTGCATGCTGGGATAAAGTTCCGTAGAGGAGAAAAGCTGTGCCCTGTTATCTGGCTTTATCGACCTTAATGTCCCTTAAGTATCTAGTGTAAGATACTGATCTCCTTCAAGTTTAGCAGTTTCTTCTCTCTTCACATATTAAAAGGTATTAAGAAATTAAGAAATATCCTTTTGAATTGCCTGTGGCATGGTACAGGAGATTGCAAGTATGGTTCTTCTCAAAACAAGTGTGTTTCTAGTGGTGCCTTAGCGTTGAGGCTGGCAACTTACATTAGAAATCTGTCTCCACACTCCCCAAATTCTCCCCTTAGGTTTGCTTGGTTCAGTTTGTCCGTGTTATAATTACAGGCAAGGGCTAGGTTTCCTTTTGGAGTTGAGCCTCTTCGTGCTGCAGACTAGATGTACTTGGTTGGCTGTGTAATTATGCAGACGGGTGGCTTGGTGTTTCCTGTTTTGGTGGGGTTAGAGCAAGAGGGTCGTGCATATCCATATGTTCAAACGTGTTGTCCCTGCTGGGGATGCGTGAATAAACCGGCTGCAGGCCTGGGCTGACACTGGCATTACTGTGTTAATAAATGCCATGCTATCATGGAAACTAGCTAAAGGGAGAGGAAGCCTGAATTTTGTTCCTACGCTGTATAAAAATCATGACATGTCTCTTGAAAAGCACACAGATGGACAGCCAATAGGCTGGCTCTCTAAAATTTAAGTGTTTTACAGGGCTACCCTGCCCTAGCTCCTTGCTGTCTCCCTTGCTGCTGCGCGGGACTGCTTGGATACCGTTGCTAGTGTGGTGATTTTGGTCTGCCCAATGTGGAAAGAGCGAGCTAATTTAATGCTCAAGTTTTTTCCCTTCTGAGCTTTTATAGGAGCATTTTTTCCTCCAGTCCTTTGTAGTAATCCAGATGCTCGTGTTCTTCTCCTCCTACACAGCAGATGGAGATAGCATAAGCCTTTTGATGACTGCTTCCTTCTTTTTACATAAGTTTTACGAGCTGGTGAGTTCGTTAGTTGGATGTGGTAGAGCTCATAAGCCCTGTCCAGTGGGTCGTGCATTGTTACCTCGCCAATAATTATACGTATTTGAGGGATTTTCTTTTAAAGTGTTTAACTTGGGAGATGAGCTTTACTGCATGTTTATAGGAGAGGGGAAGGCAGATCCCTCATATGACTGTCATGATGAATCTGTTTCCTTTCAGCCAAAAAAACCCTGAGTTTATGTTAATTACCTAAATGCTTTGCTATTCCAAACTGTAAGAAAGCTACTCGGAGGGAATTTTTCTGGTTGAAGAGTTGAATTTGCTTTCTTAGGTGTTGTGCTAGGCTAGTGGCTCATATGAAAAATACTTGTTGAAGTTTGGCATGAGTTAGATGGTCATCTTCCACACTCCAGGAAAGCTTAAGTAGGTTACCGGCTCTCTCTCTCCATTCCAGTATTGCCTGTCTGGTAAAGGACAGTTTTTGGCTTGCTAACCCTTTTACTGGTCATCATTTAAACTTTACTGAAAAGCTCTTACCCCATTGAGGTGAATGAGAGAATTTTTTCCACTTAATTGCCGACTTGGGCCTATGTAAATTCATCTGTTTTCAATTTATTTCACAACGTAGAATTTCTTTTTTTGTTTCGCAACTCGGAGTTCCATTTCACAACCACAAGGCTTGGAGGTGTATTTTGATGGGTCCTGTAAAATAACAATGTAGAAATTTATTAATAGAAGAGGAGGAGAACCGTACTCTGCCCAGCGATTTCAGTAGTTGCATGAGAATAACTGGTCTGCATGTATGACATCGTATTGGAGATGTAAAATATAACATGGCTGTTATTTAAATTATCTCTGGCTTCTCATTTTTTTAGGAATATCTTGGTGGATAAGCCCAATG
Source organism: Eurypyga helias (assembly GCF_000690775.1). Classification (NCBI taxonomy): domain Eukaryota; kingdom Metazoa; phylum Chordata; class Aves; order Eurypygiformes; family Eurypygidae; genus Eurypyga; species Eurypyga helias. The sequence continues at coordinate 108,526 of NW_010233988.1, read as the reverse complement.
ATCAATCCTCAAGATGGTCTTCGGAAAGCAATTATCCTCCCCAGGTAAGCATCTGATTCTCTGCAACTGTATAGCTGAGTTCTTAGTTTAAATGTCGGCTGCTACAATTTATATTGACATCCTTTAAAAGCTACCTTCTCTCAGTAAAATGCAGGTGGTTGGTACATTAGATACATTTCCAGCAATTTATTTGTGATCTTTCAAGAAATGCTTTTTTTTTTGGGGGGGTGGGGAAAGGGAAGCTTTGCATTTCATCCTTGACAGTCGTGGTTGTACTGGAAATAATCTCACCTTATGGTTAGATTAAGCTGCTAATGAGGCATGTGGGTCCCCCTGTGTCAGCACTACTGGAAACTATTGTAGGCTGCTGGCCTTGAATCCTAGATCTGAGGAGCCTGTGTTTTTCTCCTAATAGTGCATTTAGAAATGTAGAGTCTGTGTAGAGACACGAATGTCATCACCTTTGTTGGTTAAGCACCTTATTAAAATATGTATTGATTTTGGCATCTGATTCTATTTCACTATTAATTAGATTATCCAGAAAAAATATCCTTAATTTTTTCCTCCAGTAAATGTTATCCTTCTCTTTATGCTAGATCTATACCTTATTGGTACTGTTTAATCAGCTTTTGTATCCCTTATACTGGTGGTTTTAAATTCTTTTGTTTACAACACTGATGCACAGCACAGTGTGCTGCACAGTGTTTCTCTCATAGAAAGTTCTTTTGCTTATCTACTTATTTACCCGAGTATTCCTCATGAGTTAAGTCTCACGGGATTTTTGTCTAGGTGAATCTTGCTACTTTGCTTTGAAGGTGTGTTAAAAATCTGTAGTCCAGACTGGTGGCTCCCCCATAGCATGAAGAGCTTTTGTGTTGAGCTTCATGATAAGGTGTTCTGTGTCTGTAAAAGTTCGTGGTTTTTTTTTTTCCAAGAAGAGAGGGAAAATTGTCCTGTTCCATTAACGTGTTCCCTAAACCTGATTGTGAATACTAATAATTTTGTTTCTCTTGATGCCTCTGTGCATATACTGCTCTTTCAATTTTAGTTTTTTACATAAATACGTTCTTATAAACAGCACAGGAATTTAGTCCATAGCCTGAAGCAGTTTTAGTCTATCTAGGAACTATTGATTGCAGGGTATTGAGCATGTGTGGTATTCCAGTCTGTGCCATCCTTTACTTCCTTTTATGCAGGAAGCATGGTTTTTTCTTGGGTCTCTCTTGTTCGCAAGGCAGGGTTGGCTCGTGGTGTAGCTTTGGGCCGAGGTTTTCACCTGAGGTGCTCTTAGTTGTTGCTAGAAATTGCTCTTTTGTTTTCTGAGCCATCCTGAATATTTTGTGCTTTTTTAAAAACATGATTGTGGAATGGGAATACATCTCTTATAACTAGATGCTTTAGAATATTTCCATCTTAAAGCTGACAAGCAGTAATACAAGTTATATTCGGGCAGGTAGATTAAGCAGGGAATAATTAGAGTGGTAGATTTCTGTACTAACAACACAAGCGTGTTAGAGATGTCTTCCAATGATTGTGTGTATTGCTTGCTGCCTGAATGAAGATGTGGCTGCAGAACTACTGAACCTTATCCCAGGGAACTGGGCACTGCCCCACGTGAACAAGTCATTTAAACCAAGCTTTTGATAGGAGGGAGATGTACTGCTGTATTTGTATACGTCTGTCTGCATATCTCCTATTTATCTGAGGTATCCAGAGTCGAGGTTCTTTGAACTGACTTGCAAAAAGTTAGTCTTCATAGTAGCAGCTGAGATTGGCAAGACAGTATGAGTTTTATTCTGTCTTATTTAAAGACAAAACCAACAAAAAACCTGGCAGCCTAAGTGGAAAAGGCCATCCTGCTGGATTCCTCTTACTTGAGTCTCTGTATCCAGTAGTGAGAATATAAAACACTACGTAGTTGCTCATGTGTTCAGCAAGCCCAGTCCTGAGCGCTGAGTGAGATGATGTATTTGCAGTATCTTTTACTATATGCTGTAGCTAATTCTGATGCGTCGGAGTGCTTGTTTATTAATGTAAAGCATTTTTTACGGTGTACCTTCTCTGTTGAAAAAACAGGAAAGAGGAACCAGGGGATTAAAATTTGTCTAAGAGGCCTGTGTGCAAAGAATGTGTTTTGCATATCTGTGTATGTAGAGAGAAACAGTTCCAAATTGTGTGTCTCATACTTAACTAAAGAACTTCTGGTCGCGTTTTGCTCAAAATAGCTAGTTCGTGCACCTTGCCCATTGAAACACTGCCAGGTTTTAATGCAGGTGAAACTTCTTTAGGCAGGTTTTTAGCTTGGAAAACTAGAGTGACTAAATTCTAAGTGTGGTGGGGAGAGAATTTTGGGGGGGGAAATTAGTTGATTTATGTTAGAAGTTGGGTATGTCATATATAAAAAATGATGATCTATACACATGACTCCTAATCAGCAAACTAAACACCATGTAACCTATGGAAAATCAAGATGCAAAGCATTTCATGGCTTGTGTGTTGGCATCACTGTTGAAAAATTGGTCACTTTTGCAGTGCCCAACAGCACTTGTTAAGCTGTGTGGGCAGCCATAAGAGTCCGGGGCAGGAAGTGAATTAAAACTTGGTAAAAGAAAGCTTTCCTTGTTTCCAGCTGAAACTAGGGCTAAGACACAACACAAAGACTTATGTCAGTCATGCTCACTGGAACGTGTTGTGAGATATTTTAATAAGCTGCAGCCCTAATCGCCAGCGTTTGCCTGATCAGAGTATCTTACCTTAATGTAAGGATTTAGTAGTTCCCTGCCAACGTGGTGCTGCTGGGCTGGCTTAGAGGTAAAAATTTAAGTGAGTCCCTAAACACGGAGTTATTCCCTTCCCTTGTTGATGGAGACAAACCTCTCCAGGCACTTTTTCTTTCAGTGTGCCTCTTGCTAGGATGAACATGAATCAGAATATAGGTAAAAATCGGAGAATATGTTGAGTAGCTCAGCAAGTTCCATGCTTTGCAGTAAATGTGCTCAAGTCAGTCTTAGGGAAAGAAAATGAAAGTGGAAGTCTAGACACTTGAAACACTGCCACGTGATGATACTTAGTAAAGAGTTTTCCTAGCTTTATGGGTATGGTAGAGTTAAGTAGTTCCTGTGGCCGTGAAAACCACCCCTTGGTTATGAATGAGTGCCAGTGAAAGGAAATACATGACAGCTGTTTTTCTGTTTATTAAACTAGATATCTTTCGTGTCTTGAAATAGAATGACCCAGAAATTACATATTCAATAACAAACCTGTTATGTAGTAACCTATTCAGGCAGAGAGGGCTGCTAGTTCTATTTTTAAAGTAGTTATAGACTTGCCTAGGAAGTGTGAAGAAATAAGGCTGGTAGTGCTGAAGACCATGACCCTGTCATAAATGCTCATCCTGATGGCTCCAGTGATGGTCTGACTGGGAACACTGTGTGCAGGAGGAATTGAATTCCCCAGTGGCTTGTTTAATAAAGTACAGAACAGAAGGATAGATTATTTTTTTGTTAGAATCACAGAATGGTTTGGGTTGGAAGGGCCTTAAAGACAGTCTAGTTCCAACCCCCCTGCCATGGGCAGGGACACCTTCCATAGACCAGGTTGCTCCAAGCCTCATCCAGCCTGGCCTTGAACACTTCCAGGGATGGGGCATCCACAGCTTCTCTGGGAACCTGTCCCAGTGCCTCCCCACCCTTTCCAGGAAGAATTTCTTCCTGATATCTACTCTAAACTTCCCTGCTTTCAATTTAAACCCATTACCCCTTGTTCCGTCACTACAGGCCCTTGTAAAAAATCCTCCTCCAGCTTTCTTAGATTTATCCACAAGCTTAATTGCAAAAGCAACAGGTAGGTTTGTCTAGTGAGCAAGGGCAGCCCCTGCTGAGTATGTTGCTTGTTTTGTGTTTTTATTTTCATATGCAATACAAGTTTCATTACTCCCTAATTAAAAAATGTTTGAGTAGAACTGGTTCAAGAGAAAGAAATTAATAAATACAATGTGACTCTTTAATTGCACAGGCAGAATGCGTAGTGCAGTTAGGAATCTAGTTCAGTGTATTTGATGTGGAGATGTAAATTTTGAACAGTTAAAGAACATATGTATGAAGTTAGTGACAGTGACCAAACAATTGGTTTCAGTTTTGCGTCTGAAGGCCGGTTTTCCTCTCTTGATTTTCATCCTGCTGTGTAGATCGTATCAGGAACTAATTTAAAGTATATTAATAACATCTACACTCAGTTGTGTGATGCAGAAGCATGCATATGGTTGTCATCAAATGGTAGCAAAGACCAGAGCTTTAAAGAAGTTTGGAGTTTTCCTGCAGCTCGCAGTGTGACAGGACTGGATTTGCTTTTTGGGATGTACAGTAACAGGCTGCTGAAGTGCCACAACGGACTGTGCTCTGCTCTCTGCATCTTCACTTACAAACGTGTTTAATAATAAACCAGAAATCTTACTCTTCTAATGTTTTGTAACATCTCTTTTGTAAGTGTTGTAATTTGAGGCTTAACAATTAGGCTGAGGTTTTTGCACAGTTAGTCCAATTAGTGTCTGTATGCTGTGCCTCTAATGAACAAACACTTCAGTTTATAATTTGGATATTTGGAATACTTCATGAATACTTGGACATAAAACATACTGATGTTGCTTATAGCAGTAGGATGGAAAAGTGTAAAATATCTTGGTATACATACTGGTCTGAAATCTCAGACCTTTCCTCTCCAGATTTAATAAATCACTTGATCTTCCGTACACTTTTACCACATCCTTCAAATCTGTAGAGCATAGCCTGTCACATCTAAAATCCTGGTAGCAGCCCAGAAATATCCATGCAGCCAGCTGTTTGCAGCTCTTGAGGCAATCTGTTTTTTTCGATGTCAGGGAGGGCTGTGGCCTGTACCCACAGCGGCAGCAGTGTGTGTACATAAAACCAAAAAGGGCATCTCTGTATGTGTATATATACGTGTGTGTATGTATTAAAAAAAGCAAAGGTACAGGTATTGGGCCACAGGCTTTAAATCAAACCTGTCTTTTGTTTCAGTTGGCAGATAAATTCACAAGAACGTTGTCTTTAGCTTCTGTGCTTGTGTCTTCTGTAGCGCTGGTCTGACTCCGCGGGTGATGGGATGTGTGGAAGCAGGAAGGAGGGCTGCAGAGGTCCTTCCCTGTCTGTAGGCTTAAGAAATCACTGCTAGCCATGTGGAGTAATTGCCATGTGTTGCTCCTTTCTAGGCTTGTATGACAAGATAAAGTATTTAGCTGCATTCTTAGATTTCTCTCCCTTGATTTAGGGTAAGAATTAGTAAGGCAGGATGATTAAAAAAAAGCTTTGTGCCAAGCTTTTGCCGATCTTGCGTGGCTGTTGAGAAGGTATGTCTTCATGACCCAAGCAGTAGGTCGTGCTGTGACTCCAGCAGGATTAAGAATTGCAGTTGCTGATGCTGATAGTGCTGGCTTCGTTTTTTCAGCTTGGGGAGAAATCCGCAGGGAAGATAGGATGGTGTAGGAGGAGTTCTTAGATGCTGTTGTGTACTGTCTGTTCTGCATGGGAATTTTGGCAGTGGGCCGTGCCATGTATCAAGTACTGCCTTGCTCATTACAGGACCATCGTTTTGCTCATCCCTTCATTTGCTCTGCTTTAGAAAAATCTATTTTCTGTACAGCACTTTTTTCCTGATGTCTGGGGAGTACTTTAAGACAGAAGCATGGTTTACTGCTAGCCAAACTAACAGTGGGTTCTGACATCTAGGTGGGTAGATGCTGTTCCACACAAAACTATATATATATTTTTTTTTTTCATCAAATAAACCCCCAAAAATCTGGGAAAGCACCAAAGCATTCTTCTGTAACACCCTAGGAGGGCTGATACTGGTTTATCTTCTTCATTCTGAAAAAATTTGAGCTGCTGGAAGCATCTTTGGCAGTAAATTCTCCTTATTCTAAGTAGATACCTCTGCAGTCTGCACTATCAGCTGTAGCATGTACGAGTATTTCTTTTAAGCCGAGCTTTTTGTAAATGTATTGAGAACCAGCTGTAGGGATCACGTTTATCTTGATGTTCGCTAGAATGATGCTGGTACTGCTCACGTTCAGAATTAATTGCTTATAGAGCCATGGCAAAAAGACTGAGAACTAATGGACAGGAAGATTGTTCTGCTTCTCACCCAAAAGGTACACTTCTAGGGTAAGATTGTCCTGTAGTTTGGGCTGTAGAGGACAAGCAAAGTGGTTCCCATGACACTTGAGATCAAGAGATAGTAGTCTCTGCTAAAGAACCATAGGAAGGAGCCACATGCATGCAAATACTCGATGTCGATGAAAGCCTAGAAACACTGTGTGGTGTTTGCTTTGGCAGTGCTGCTGCTTGGTGGAAGGGACCACCAGTGCCTGTGGTGGGAGGTGTTCCCCAATGCCTTACTGATGAGGAGGGGGTACTGCAGGATCACAGGGTTTTGCAAAAAAAATCCAGCATGATAATTGTGATTCTGCAGTTCTTATTTCTCTGCAGTGTACTGCTTATTCTGAGAAGTTAGGGAAGAGTATTAAGCACACTGTTTTCAGGTATTAAACTTGACCTATTCTGCAAACCAGGATGTCTCCAGATTCCCTACAAGACTTGCTTTGTAGGCAAAGGTTAAATAAACTTGGTGCTTGATGGTCCCCGGTGAATGGTGAGGCACTTCTGTGCATAAGCTTTTCAAGGAGAACAGATCTTTTTCTCCAGCAGAGCTGGTGATGCTGGTAGCTGCGGCCTGAATATGAGTAACCTGACTATTCATACACTGTGGGGGACACACATCTGTATGAGGGAGGAGCAGTGTTCACAAGGGAGAACATCTTCTTCATTTTATGTGTAAAGCCCCTTTATGGTCAGTTAAGTGGGTTTATTTGGTACGGTTAATAAGCAGTTGGTTCCGATGTTAACCACACATCAAACATAGTCTGTGTTCAGTGGTTAAATAGTGTCAGCCCATAGAGGAGAAGTAATTTGATGTTCTCTTAGCATGTGGAACATACTGTATTTATCTAATTGTGCATTCAGTTTAGGTTTCATTTCAGGTTGTAGTGGGCGTTTGAATCATCGCTCTCTGTAGTTTGATCCTATTTGCCAGATTTCAGGAAGTTTTGCATCCAACATGAAGCAATATATGTAAGCCCTGAATAGAAATGCTAGGAATAGGTAATTCAATCAAATCTTTTTCCTGGGTAAGCTGCTTTTAAAGTAATATTCCTAAAAATCTTTGCTTCATTCTAGGAAAAAAAGAAAAAATAGAATAGTGGGGAGGGATCGTCATAATTTTCATTCTCTTGCTTTGTAAACTGGATTTCTGAAGGCTGTAATGCTTCTCCCTCAGTGTGATTTGCAGCCTTGGGTTTAATACTAAAAATCACTGTTCTCTCTTTTCACAGTATTTGATTCTGAAACTTGAAAGACCTGCTATAGTCCAGAGTATCACATTTGGGAAATATGAGAAAACACATGTCTGCAATTTAAAGAAGTTTAAAGTTTTCGGTGGGATGAATGAGGAAAACATGACAGATCTCTTATCCAGGTAAGATGTGACTTCATCAGCTATGGTAATCATAAACGCTGGACCAAAATGCTCCTCCCCTTCACTCCCAAGGAGACAGATGGCTAACAGTGGTGTTAAAGCTGTGGTTTTGATCCTGCTGTTAGCTGCCCTTGTGTTTATGGTCAGGTCAGAGAGCAGCAATCGCAACGCTTGCTCCAGGAAGCCTTCCTTGTCCTGCTCTAAGCACAGAGGATTTTTGGAGAGCGAACTCTTGGAGGTGTGGAAGAGCTGAGAGCAGTGTGCGATACTGGTGGATTGCAATTCTGTTCTTTCATGTGCTCGAGACACAAGAGAAATAGTTCCCCATGTGTGGGTAACTTAAAGTAGCTTTTAAAAGTCCAAGTAACCTACCCTTGTGACGAACTTCGCTGCGGCTGTAAAGATCTGAACTAGTCAGCTGCTCTGCCTTTCTTCAGGTAAATAAATCAGATAAACAAATGGAAAGCCCATGTTTTCTTTTTGTTTAGTTTGATTTGGTAGTTGTGCTGATAGGGGCTAAAGAGGGCCTCTTGGCTGTACTAGCTATCCAGAGCTTCTGAGTAGTTGCTCATGTAATTTTGCAAGGGCCTTGTAAGGATCCTTCTGTTTCAGGAAGGGAGATAATACTTAAATATCTGGGAGTACAAGAGAAATGAGTATCAAGAACTAGTCTATTTTTGGAGACCTACAGAAGGGAAGTTCACCTCTGTGGAATGTATGGGTGTACATCATCTGTAGTCAAGCGGAATAGCCGTGAAGAAACGTGGGAGGTTTTGTTGCAGGTATCCTTCAAGACCATACAGAAACTAAGCGCAGCCTTTCCCACTCTTTTACCCTGTTTTGATAGACCAGTGTTGTAATTTGACTTTATTCCCACTAGAATTGCAGGAGAAGAGGGTTTAGTAGCATAGTAATTATTGATACCTAATGTCATTTCACTTGCACTGAAGTTGATAAAAAATTCTTATTTTGGGACCTGTACTTGCATCTTCAGTAAAAATGGACTTACGGTTTTTGTTGAATTTTATACTAAATATGGGATATCTCTATAAAGGAATGCCCATAAATGGACCACAAAGCACTTGGGCAGCACGGTAATTCTGAGAGCTGCTCCATGTCCCTCTTAACAACAGGAGAGCGCGGTTCAGGCAGGTGACTTGCTGAAGTTGCAGGGTTACAGGCGCGGATGAGCAGCATTGATCCGGTGTCGGTTCCATCCCAAAACCACTGGCCAGTGCTGCCTCCCAGGGAGATAAGATGGTGGATAGCAGTCCAGGCGTTGGTCCAGCATGCGTACTTACGGTTCATAGTAATATCAAACGAGCTTCGCATTTCAGGCGTGACCTAGATTGCGTTTATTAGCTAGTCCTAAAATACAAGGTAAGATTTAGTAACCTTATTTATTTTTTCCCACAGTGGCTTAAAGAATGATTATAACAAAGAAACATTCACCTTGAAGCATAAAATTGATGAACAGATGTTCCCCTGTCGATTCATTAAGATAGGTAAATGCATTTTTTCAGCATTCTGAGTAGAAAATAATCTCTCCTTATACTTGTGCCAGTCTTGGCACTTGTGACTTCATTGTACTCAGGCAAAGTATCCACAGTAGCTGCTCCATTTCATGATCTCTTAGGTTGGTTAGATTGCAACGCAGTCAAGTCCTGTTACTAAAAAATAATAGCTTCATAACTTAAATCCTGGGGAATGAAAGCAGAATACTGTAATTTTCAGAAATAGAGTTGTTGAGTCAACTAACTGCTGGAGAAGCTGCTTACTGTCCTACTATAAATTGCTATATAGAGCTTTAAAAATAATTAAGCTAATTACTGGTAAAAATTTCAGTGTTGACAACCCTAGAGTTTGTAAAAGGTTGAAGCCTTTTGTTCTCAAACATGCTAGCAACACAGAGAGCAACAGCAGAAGCTTTCCTTGTTCTCTTCCTGCTACTCTAATCATTGTCTCATCTCTGGCTAAAGATGCTCTCCAGGGCAAAGGTGAATTATACCCCGTGATGTCTAGTCTTGTTTCTCTGGTGAAGCTTGCCGAAGGAGGTGCTAACGAGAGCCGGTTACTGTGACTTGTGATGAGAGCAGGTGGGATCTCTCTTCGGTTACTGTGACTTGTGATGAGAGCCGGTGGGATCTCTCTTCCTTCTTGCTTCATGCAGGCCAGAGAGACAGAGTGTCTTGCAGCGACCATCAGTGGTGCTGATTGGATTTAAGCCAGGAATTTAGAGACTTTCAGCTTTCTGTATCTCAGTAAATTTATCTTCCCCTTCCCACTACCTACGGAGATAGTAAAGGAATGACTGTTTTAAAACTAGTTGTTAAAGGTTAAAAATAGAGCAGGGAGGTGGTTGCTGAAAAATTAGATAAGATCTTGTTGACTAATTTAGATGAATTTAGGAGTGTTTTGAAGTGTTGGGTAATTCCTTTGCCAGGATGTGGATGTTAGTGGCTGTGTAGGGGCTCCCCTCAGAGCCCTTTGCTCTAGTGTCTTCTGCACAGCTTTGAGTCTCCCCTGATGTTTGTGTGAGGAATTGAAAGCTTCAGGCTGGGAATCAAGTCGTCATCTGCCTGCCATAAATGGTGGCGATTCCTCTTCTTAGAGAAGTGAGGAAATTGGTTGTTTGTTGGGTTTGTTTTTGGCTACTTCTTTTGGAACCATCTGTGACACTTGTCTTAAGGAAACCTCAAGAGGAGGGGGGGAATAGTTAAAAGTTGACTACATCAGAAAAGCTAAATTGATGATTTTTTTTTTAAAACATACTCTGAAGCTTCCTGCATGACATTTTCGGGAAGTGATATTTTTAGGTAGCTAAAAACTAGCAAGTAGTTACTGGAGGGCTAAGGGGATGAGTGGAAAGTTTACTGCCTACTTCTCTGCATGTGTAAATTATATTCCAGGCCAAGGTGTTCTGATGTTAACAAGTTTCAACTTATTGTTACATTTCATATGAAAGCGAAAACCTGACTGAGTTCTACCAGGATTTTTTTCTCTGAATGACATTAGTATTAATAGTTACATGACTTGTTTTGTTGGAATGGGTTCCTAACATAGTAATAATCATTGTTACATACATTAATATTAGATTTTTATTTAACTGCTTGCTAGTTATGGTTTGAGATGAGTTTTCCTTTTTAGCTGCCTTCATTTCTTGAAGCTATCTTCTATGTAGAAATCCTATGCTAGGACAGAAAAAGAAAGTAAAAATGATCCTCTAACCAGAACCTATTAAAACTTGTAGTTGATGGCTAGCATAATTTTGTTTATGAAATTGTGAGAGTGCTTTTTGCTGTGAAACAACTGCAAAACGATGTTACGAAATTCTGTTATTTTTCAGATTCACAGCTTGAATAATGTTTTCAGTTTGTTAAAATTTCCAAGCTGCTAGCCAAAGTAACTCAAAATTCGAAATACCGTGCTGTGTTCCTTGTAATGCTGCCAGTAAACACGAGGCCAAAATCTGCCCTTTTGGACTCTTTGCGATTGACACCGCAGAAGCTGCTGTTATCAGTGGGGCTTGCGTATTTGGGGAAGGCATTAGTGAGTTCGGCAGCGCCTTGCATCAGGCATTTGCTTTATAATTCCACAGATAAGCATACTGACCTGTACACCCTGGCTAATAACACAGCAGTGAGGTCTATATGGGGGAACAGGGTAGGAGGAACATGACTTGGGTAGACCTGAGAGGGGGGAAGAGACTTCCTGCAACTTCCCGTTGCTCATGTATTAGAGGAAGTTTCAGGCACGCAGAAAGCAGGAAAAATAAGTCCTCTCTCTGGTTAAGACAAGACTTGCACTTCTTTTAATTTAATTAGTTCAACTTCAGTTCCGTAGCACTGAAATGCCCAGTTGTGCAGGCTTTTGACCTATTTGACAGGTAATTTTTACATCTCATGTAGCACCTCATTAAAGAACTAGGGAGGGGGAAGAAGATATTTGTCTGGACAAAATATCGAAGAATAAGCTTTTTCATGTCTGTGAGCTTTGTCTCTGGCTCTGTTTTTGTAGTTACTCCAAGCAGAGATTTTTTTTTTTTTTTGGTACTGTGTCCTTGAAAGCAGAAGGTGTTTTAAAAACTGATTGCCATGAAAGAAATGCCAGGTGTGATTCTCATGCCAGTTTGTTACTGGCCGTGGGAGTTACTAACTAGGCTTCAAGTGTTTTAAACATCATTGTAATAGAAATGAGCAGTATTCCTTTATGGATGTTTCCTGTGTTTTTATAAATGTATGCTGTTTGTGTTTACTGCTTATAGATGAGGTACATGGGAATTAGCTTGAGAGAGGTATTTGAAAATATTTTACTGTGTTTAATATCTCTGCTACTGTCTTCTAGTATACAGGGTTACAACTCTTGTCTGGCCATAGGTTCTGATTACAGAGAAATATCCTCTGAAATCATCCTTGTGTGAGTAAAGAACTGTTTAAGAGACCTAAATACCTTCTGCTTCTGTGAAAGAGGTATTGATTTTTTTCAATAATTTTTTCCCTTCTGAGCACTTCTCACCGGAGTGACAGTTCAACTGCTCTGAACAGTTAGGTGTTTCAGGATGGGTTGCTGCGTGCAGCCATAAACCAGTAAAAACTGGAGGAATACTGTAGCTGTAGGCTTCAGATTCCACACCTTCAATCTTAGTGTATTTCTGCCTCAGAGATGTGTGTGTGGAAAAGAGCAGCATAGCAAAGAGTGGCGAGCATAAGTAAGGTGTGGTCTCTGCAGCTGTATTGCAGGAGAGGTTTTCACTGATCTTGAGAGAGGGACAGTTCTCAGCTTTTGCAGAGGCTCTGTCAGGTTTGTGTCTACCTAGGCTGTGGCGTGAAATCTCAAGTGGTTGAAGGGGAGGGCAAATAAAAACCAGCCGCTGGGAGATGGGGGAAGAGAAACGGACTTGTACGCAGGATCCTAGGCTGCTGTTAGCTCCAAACTTTGTGCAAAATTAAGTGAGGTTTGTGTGTCACACTGATAAGTAGTGCTTAGTGCTGTTTGTGTGACTGTTACTGCTTCCTTGCTGCAGTCGGTGTCATCTTCTTTCAGGTCTAGTTAGATTGTGCTCGCTTTAAAAGATTTGTCTACAGAGCTAAGCACACCCAGGGAGACCTCAAGGAGGACAAAGGATGGGAGGTGTCTCCTTCATGTGGCCTGGGAGCCAGGGAAGATGTTCAGAAACAGGGAGATGATCCATCAGGGGACACAACTTCCAAACTGGAATGGAAATCACATCAGTTTCAAGCATTCTGCTTTGTTTCTTTTCCTACTCCTCTGGAGTAGTCGCAGAAGAATCAGCTTGAATTTTCTCTGCCTGTGCAGCACTGGGGAAACATTTATTTTGCATTCTCTGTACAAATTAATGTGGGTGCTTTCCTTAAGAGAGATGATAGCACCATGAAAATCATGGTTAAATGGTTAAAATCACTATTTCTGGTGGGGTTTTTTTCCTTCTTGTAAACAGGACTGTTAAACCGAGTTAACTGAGGGGAGGGGAAGTGTTAGCAAGTTGATGGCTTAGCACGTCTCTTGTGGTGGTAGCTAACCAGTATGCTTACATACATCCTGATAAAGTCTTTTGTGCTGTAGTCGGCTACCAAAATAAGAGGGTGAATTGTTAAATTTCTCTGGGAGAAGCTCATACAAGTTCTGAGGAGAACTGCTGAGAAGAAATAATGGGAGATACCTCTTTTTTTTCTGGAAGGAGGTGAGAAGAGGTGGTAATTTGAAGAGTGGATTTGGTTTTTCACTCAGTAAATCTAATGTTATGAAATTGGCCTCAGGTTCACCATCAGGAAATTTATGGTCTTGGTCCATTTGAAGTGGCCTGTGGTTTGGTTCAGTGTTTCAGTGTCGTAAGCTGATGGATAGATTTTGATTCTTTATAGCTGAGCAAATATGAAGTTTAACTTCAGTTTGGGCTTGGTCTTTGTGTTCAGGCCTGAAGACAGATCAATACCCTTATCTGTGGTACTTTGTCAGGCTGCTGCCTTAATAGGTGGGATATCTGGAATTGAATTTACCTGTGTACTTGGGTACCATATTAGCAGTGCTTATCTTGTGCAGAGGACAAAACCAAGAAAGAAATAAGTTTCTTGGGCTGACTGTATGCAGTGTGGACAGAAGATGGGTGACTAGGTTTTTCTGGCCAGTTCATATCTCTCCTGTCCCCACAAACACATACCTACTAGGAACTGCTCTGAAAGCATCTTGCTTTGTATGCTGAACAATTGAGTAGAAAGAAATGTTTGAACAGGATGACTTGAGAGCTGTAACATACGAAGTACCCACTTAGGGATATTTAAATCAGTTAAGAATCGCATGCTCAAAGTCTCTTTGGATCTTTTCTGAAAATATCTTCTCTTGATGACTCCTCCCAGAAGTTGTCATGACTTTTTAGCAATAAGGTTGTAGCAGCACCCTTTAAAATTTAGAAAATCATGTGCTTGAACATATGCTTTGTGCCTAAATGCATTGCAGAAAATAATAGATCAGCTTGTTTGAAATATGAATACTTAAGAACCTTTAAAAGCTCAGTAACAACTTCAGGACAAATTTTGGTTTTATTTGCTCAAGGAGTAGGTCAGAAAACCATTAGTTCAACAAGTTAATCTCAGTGCTATTTCATAGTGGTTTGAAGACAAGAAGCAATTTCTCTGTGGCAAAAATAGTTTCTGTGGAAGGGAGGAAGTAGCAGACACGATACTGTTGCTGGTAACTACTCATTCATCACTAATACTATCTTTTCCTGTTTATCAGTTACGGTCAATTAAAAAGGAAACAGAAGTATTTGAAATGAAACCTCTTGGTTTCACTGCGGTTTTGAGGAGTTAGTTGACCCAGAAGTGTTCTGGGAGGTGGAGTAGCTTCAAAAAGCAGAACTAAGTCCTAACCTGAAGATTAATCGATAGGTCAGTTAGATCAGTCAAATATCAATAGACCATAGATGTTAACAGGGAGTGGTAGAGAAACCTTAGGTGAGGGGCCGTGGTGTGTTTCACAGGTCATTTAATATTTTATGTAGGTTTGTTCTAATATGCAGATAAAACAGTAATAGCCAAAAAGCTGTACAGATTTCAGCTTTAAAGAAAACAAATACTTTTGTTGTGTTTTAACCTAACCTGGCAGGCAGCTTGTGGGTTGAGATAAAAACAGTTTAATAAGCTAGAAAAGGAAGGGATGATTGTTATTGTCATAATAATTATTATGCATAATTGTTATGCTAAAAGAATAATAAAAAGCAAGTGGTGCTGAGTGCAGCTCTTCACCACTCGCTTGACCGATGCCCAGCCGATTCCTGAACAGAGGCTTCCAGCCAGCTTTCCCCCTGGTTTATATGCTGAGCATGATGTAATATGGTATGGCATATCCCCTTGCCCAGTTTGGGTCAGCTGTCCTGGCTGTGTCCCTTCCCAGCTTCTTGCGCACCCCCAGTCTCCTCACTGGCAGGGTGATAGGATAATGTGAAAAGTCCTTGACTTAGTGTAAACATTGCTTAGCAACAACTAAAACATCAGTGTGTTGTCAGTGTTATTCTTATCCTAAATCCAAAACACAGTGCGATCCCAGCTACTGGGAAACAAATTAACTGTATCCCAGCCAAACCCAGGACAGGTTTTTAAATTGGAAACTGACAGTGTTCCCTCCCTTCCTCCCTCCTCCACTACTTGCAGATGTAAGATTTAAGATACTTGAGCTCCTTGTCTTCATCATTAGGGAAGATGATTGTTGCTGACAAATGTGGAAATAAACGTGCTGCGAGGAGCAAACACTGTCGCTAGTATGCTTGTGATTCTCATCCATGTCAAAGCTTGTTGCCTCTTTGAGCTGTTTTAAATGATAGTATTTTTGCTCTTTTGCTTAAAGCAAGCTTCTGCTTTGCAGTGCTCTGCTGTGTTAATGTTGCTTGGCACAGGTTGCTGTAAATGACAACTTGAATGTGACGTATTTGGTTATTTTTCTAAGCTTACTTAAATAAACTAAAACTTATGTCAAATCAGAAATACTGAATTTTATGTAACCTTTAAAAGTGTTCTGTTGAAGTAGTAGTATGTATAGCCTGATGAGACAAATGCAGTGGTAGTTTGATGTTTATGCACCCTTTTTTTCCTTTTCCTCTCCAGTTCCACTCTTATCCTGGGGACCTAGCTTCAATTTTAGTATCTGGTATGTTGAACTTAATGGCATTGATGATCCAGATGTGGTCCAACCCTGCCTCAACTGGTACAGCAAGGTAGGCCTGCATTTTAGATGCCTGTCTCTGAAGATTTGGAGTCTTAGAATCTTGTGAAACTTCTCTTAGTGGAATTATGTGACCTTTCCATTCTTTGAATATCAGCTATTAAAACAACAAACATGCATAGTTAAAACTCAAACCACATGGCTTACTTAAAGTCAAAGTGAATCTTTTTGAATTTTATCTGTTTGTTCTCTTAAAAAAAAAAATCAACTCCCCTCAAAAAAACCACAAAATAAAACCCAAACAAAACCGAACCCAAAAATGCCACCAAAGTGGCCACTACTACAAAACATACCCCACACCACCAACCTACAGAAAAGCCACGTGCTAGGTGGATGTCTCATGAAAAACATGAAAGGAAGGAACACTGACTCAAAGAGGACAATATTAGTAAAATAGTATTTTTATTGGAAGAGAAATGAATCTCAACAAAACCAGATCCCGTTTCTCCCTCTTCTTGCCTTTTGATTAGTCATTCTTCTACCATGCCAGTCCTTCTGTAGGGCTGCATGTGAGCCTGGAGCCTTTTGGGTTACGAATGCAGCTTTTGTTCCAGGGCATAGAAATGAGCTGGTTGTAAAGAGAATCCGTGTTGGCGTCCTTCCTGTTGCAGCTTCTTGCACTTCTGATGTTTCCCTCTTATCTGCTGAATACTCTGGAACAGAGGGGAGCTGATGCCACTGGCCTGTGAGATGAAATGATTTATGCCATTTGTCACTTTGATAGACAGGAAGTTCAAAGGGTTCTAGACATTATTTGTATAAACTGTATTTAATTGAGTACAACAGATGACTCTCCTGTGGGAGGGAAGCGCACGCTGACAACCAGAATTCATTTTCTTGCTGCTTTTTATGCACAGATCTTCTGGAACAATTAATGAAATTCATATTGTGCTGCAGAGAAGGCATGCTTCCCAGCTGAATAAGACTGAGTAGTGGGGCAGCATATGTCTGCTACCAGAAGGAAAAACTTAAAAGGGGATAACGACTGTGCATGGTGAGATTCCCTCACCAGTTTACGGTGCTGCCGGTATGGTAAAGGAACCTTGTGGCCATGCGGTCTGGCTCATACACATTTATGCCAACATCCCAAGCCTCTTCACGGAGGATTTAAAACCAGTGCTAACAGTCACAGTGGAAGTTGTCTGTAGCTGCTTTATGACCAGAGTGGTGTTGTGGTTGTTAGTCTACTGATTACGGGTGTCCAGTTCTGTGAAGTCCAGTTGGTAAAGGCTCCTGATGGCTTTGCTTCTTTCTGCTGCCTCTGCACATGGTCGTGTGTCTGGTGTTTTTGGCCAGTTGCTGCAACCAGGAAGCTCTGATTTTTATTTTTTTTGGTCAGGAGCCATCTGCCGACGATGTCAGCATCTGTTTTGTTCCATCTTATCCCATGGAATCGACACTTTTCATGGTCAGCATGTATGTAGTGGCAGCTTCTTTAAGGGGTGCCAGCATTGTTCTTCTAAAGCTTAGAGCCCTAAAGCAGCAACGCAGAGACTTAGTCATGGTTGTTTGGGCTCAGCTAGGACCAGTTGCCAAGTTTTTGGTGATGAGTGCATGTCTCACTGATGTTCTCCTCTCTCACAGTCCTGAGAGGCCACTGTTGCTGGATCCACGTAGGAGGATCTCTGCCCCATATTTGGGGCAAGGCAGAAAGGTGGACCTGTTTCTTCCAGTTCTTTGAGACGGTGTGAATATTTTCAGTGCGTGTTCTTGGAAGTCTCAAAGGCTTTGAAATCTAATAGTTCTTTACTGCCGGAGACGCCAGATGAGAAGAAGATTTTGTGTGAAGTTGCCCATCCTTTTTGTAGTGTGTGCTTCAACCAACAAAACCTTCTTTTCCTGTATGGGGAGGGTGAGCTGGGGGTGTCGCAGTAAGGACTCAATGCAGCAAGCACGCTCCTCGGTTCCCCGTGCTGCTTTCTCCTTGCTGTCCAGCTCAGCCTGCTGCCTCCTGAAAGCCTTACTGCTTTCCTTTTGCTGGAGTGGGTGTACTTCAGCATCTAAGAAGCGGCAGTTTATTGATGACTCGCTTTTGATTTCAATAATTAACACTTAAATATTTTTAATGCTACTAGTGTATTTGGCAGTGTTAATATCCGAGTTTCATGCTCTTGTTAACGTTTTTTACCATAGGAATTATTTACAGCTTCAGATTAGAGCTATTATTTGGGTTGTCATCTCTTTAAACTATATGACAGCATTTAAAAAGGAGCCTTTTATATACTCTTTATACAGCTTTTTGCATTAAAAAAGAAAAGTTTTACATTTAACTTCTGAAATACTACTATGGTAGCACTTAAATACAAACTTTTGTATTATATCAAGTGGCCGACGTGCATCCAACAGTCATTTTGTGGTTTTTAAGACATGTTTAGCAGTGATGATGATGAGAGGCTCGGTGCAAATACACAGAGTCAGGACTTCATCTAATGCCTAAACCAGAGAAGCTGAAAGGGCAGAAGCTGGTTATTGCTACTGTGCAGCTATCCGTTTGCTTGCTATCCCTTTGAGCAACAAGGAATTCAATGTGGTTTTGGCCTTGACTTGTGTAAGAACATTTGCTCAAAGACAGTGTCTTCCATATCTCTTAGAAAAAGTTTTTTCTTGTTGTGCTGTAAAACTCTGGTTTAGCTTTACTATTCCTCTGCTACAGTCTTGCATTTTTATCGGTACATGTCCTTGGCCTTTTTCATGTGGGCTGGGAACTGATTTTCTAAAAACGCGTGGTTCTGGCTATTTGCAGCAGTGAAATACTGACGGATTAAGAACTAAAAATATAGCACATGGCCGTGTTTCCTTTTAGCTGTGTGAGTTTGAGATTCTTGCTATAGAGCCATTATTTCAAGAGCACTAATTTTTGTTGAATGTCAGTGCTAGTTCCAGGTTTTCAGAATGATTCTATTCATTTACATACCATAAACCTCACTTTTAGCAGTGGTGTCCATTTAGGAATCAAATCTCTTGTCTGTAATTTGATCAGTCCTGTAGATGCTTAGTTACTTTTGCGTTTTACCACAGTAGATGTGTGTTAAAGATGGAAATAGGCATTAAAGAAATAATTCCTTAGAACTTAGGTTTGAAAAGTCTATTTAAAATAAGTCGTTCTGCTACTTATCAACTTAAAAATCTGATACCTGTGCATGTTGTTAGCAGCTTTGAAAACACAGTGGATCATTTGGTAGGCTAACAGCACAAGCTATAGCTCTTACGCAGCATCTGCTATTTCCTCGTGTTTCTGTGCCTGCATGTTTGACCCAGCGTGCGTTTCTCTCACCCTTCTCACCCCTTCCCATGGCTGAGTGAGAAATGGGCAGCTTTGACTCAGCTGCGATATGAAAGCAGGGGTTCCACTTCGAGATGCGTGCGAGTATTTTTGACGGTAAATCTTTGGCGTGCACGTAAATCCTCGTTTGCCATTGATCTGAAACCCTGGCGAACCCGCAGGATTTGGGGTCAGCCCTGCCTTCTGCCTTCCCATTGCAGGAGCGGTGGTCATTGCAAATATTCTTGCTCTCGTGGCTTTTTCTTTTCTTCTGCTTCTAGAGCTGTGACCTACTTACTCTTCTAAATTATTTTGTTATGTAAGAGTCGTACAATCAAATTATGTAACGCTGATAGTGAAGGCTTTTTCCTGCTCTCTACTTCATGTAGGCCTCCAACAGCAGGGCCAAGCAGATGGGGGGGAAATAATGGTCACTCCAGAGATCTGGGACACTGAGCGCTCTTCTTGTGTGCTTATTAAATTGGGTGATACCAAGCTGTATAATTTCTATACTGTTGTGAAGTAAATGCCTGCACAGCTTGTAATGTCTTTCATACAGTGTCCCTCTGTAAGCTCGTGAGCAATTTACGTGTGGCGTGAGTAAGATCCTGCTTGTGTCTTCAGGCAGGTTCACAGGCAGTTCCCAGCAGTGCTGGTAAAAGAAAAATCTACATGTCTCATAGGTTTTCTTGTGTTCCAGTAGTACCGTGAACAGGAAGCCATTCGCCTTTGCCTAAAGCATTTTCGTCAGCACAACTACACGGAAGCTTTTGAGTCCCTGCAGAAGAAAACCAAGATTGCTCTGGAGCACCCAATGTTGACAGACCTGCATGACAAACTGGTATTGAAGGGAGACTTCGATGCTTGTGAAGAACTGATAGAAAAAGCTGTGAATGGTAAGAGAATCAGAGGGGTCTGGTATATTAAAAAAAAGCACTGAAATGTTACTGCTTTGAATGTTCGTGTACTGAGTAGTAGAATCTCCTAGCCCATGTGCTCCTTCGTATCTCGTGTCGTGTACTGTCAGCTTTTGGACTTGTGAGTATGCTTATGGTAAAGGCTAAAAATTCATTCATGAAACCTCTTATCACTGCTGCTTTGGGTGTTATTCCCCCCAAGGTGACAGCGTGGTGCACTTGGGTGGGTAAGACTCAGTTCTTCGTGTAAGTGGTTGGCAAGCTGAAGGTGGGTTTAACTGTCGGGGAAGTCACTGGAGTGGTGAACAGGGAAGCCTAAAACTTGACTTCTCAGCGGTGATCTGTATCTTGGTTTCTGGTTAGCACTTCCCTTATGGTTGGTGTTTCACCAGGAGTTTTCAGATGCATTTGAATGGGAATGCTCTCTGTGCTTATGAGGATATAGCCCTTGGACAGTGGTGTAGAAGTCTCGGTGACTGGAGACAGAGCCAGTTTTACCTTGCAGAGCAGGACATTGGCAGCCATTTTCAGTGTAGCTACTATGAACTTTTTACTTTGAAACTTTCAGCTTAGAAGCACTGTGTGTAAACAGCTCTCAACTCCTACAGTGAGGGAGTTGATAGGACGGGATACGGAAAGAGTTGGGCTACTGTCCTGAAGGGTCTCCAAGACCTGTGCAGTGGATCACAAAGAGATAAACCAGAGGTGCTTTTGGGTGTGGGTTTAGTGCTTTTGGACTACGTACTGTCAATCTTTATGGGAAACTTGTATTGGTACAAGATGGGAACCTGGTGGCTGATGCCAGTAGAGTTAGGGGCTTAGTGGACCGATTTCGTGGGTATCTGGCACCGGAGATGTGTTTCTCTAATTCTGGGATAATCACTAATTTTGTAAGACCTTTTGGATAGATGCTAGCATACCTTGACTCCGTCAGTGTGGCATGTACCACTGGAGTTGAAATGCTGCTATGGATATGATAGAAATGATGGCTTCAAAATCAAAGTTTCTTTTCTGTGAAAATCCAGTCGTCTTTGTGAATAAGCTGTTCAACTAAGCACGGTGTTAGAGAACTTACTGCAACGGGTCATAAAAAAATTGCAGTAAATGGCTTTTTATGGGTTTTGGCTCAAGGTTTCTCGACTGTATAGATAGAACAGCTGAGCTCTGCCCTGTGCTGAGCTCCCTGAGCAGCTACAAGCGTTGAGACTGAGAATTGCCGGCATTCATCCTCGTCCTCCTGAGTGTTGCCTGCCCTCCTGAGACAACATAGCGTTGTTGGCTGGGATGGGAGCAGGAACAGCTTCCTGCAATGCAGGGGCATTTTGCAACTGGCAGCTTCTTTCTGAATCTTAAGGGCAGGATGAAAAAGCAGCTGAGAGCTGTAGCTGGCTGTTACTGTCTTTGCAGTGTTTCTCAAAGGCACGGGTGCCTGGGGGGAGCTGATGAGCCCACCAATATGAGGCAAGGTCTGCTGAGAGCCAGAGGAGTGTTGTGTGCTGCTGGCCATGATTTTTATCAATGCATTGGTCTTGGCTGTGGCTTAATCTCGTCAGTGCCTAGAGGCTGTCCCCTTTCCACTTCATTGCAGGCTGTAGTAGAAACTATTTCTTGAATGGAATTTCACTAGGAGTCTAGAATGTGCTGAAAATGTTCCCTCAAAAATGACCTTTTTTTTTCTTAGGCACTAATGAAGTGAATATTTGTGGCCTCATTTTTTTTGAGCTGTTATATGTTAATTTCTTTTACTACTTGATATTAGCATACTGCATTCATCTAGGACTTTAGCTGAGGTGGTGTTTCTGTTTCCCCGTGTATGTTGAGAGTGGGGTTGCTGTCTGCAGTGCTCAGCTTCTCCAGGTGTGGAAGTACTGGCAAAGGACTTTCCTGGTAGAGAACTGTAGGGCTTGTATTGTGCTGCCTGACAAATGAGCACTTCCTTCTTGTCAGATGATGTCAAGTTATCCTGCTTCCCTGTTTTTTGTAATCACGGGGAACTCAGCATTGCCGAAGCAAATCAGAGAAATATGCTGTAGCTTGTTTTATCAGTCCTTTTTTGTTCCAGCAAGTATTTCTGGTAACAGGCTGTGGATAACTTAGTAGGGAAGTCTTCAAGTAGTATCATTATGTTTTGTCACTGCTTCCGAGGGACAGAATAACATGCATGAGGATGCTTATATTGCTTCCTTTTAATCGGGCACCTGGCTAGCTGAAGTTAAATGTCAGTGTACGCATCTCCCATTGCTCCGTTGCTCATCCTTAATGATTTTGCTTGTCTTTGAATACATTAACCTTCCTTCCCCCATCTTTCTGCAATTCTTTATGCTGTCTTCAGCTTTTGTACCCATTTAAAGCTCTGTCACCTCCCAGCACCCTTCGGAGAGAAGTGCTACCTATCCTGAGACCCTGAGGCTGTATCCCATATTTGCTTTAAGCTGACACAACTGTGGGTTTTTACTAACTGGGTCAATCCCGCCCTTGCTCAGGACAGTGTGTCCCCTGGCCTCTCGCTCACTGGCGCTGGTGCTTGTGCTGCCGTGCGGCAAACCAGGTCAGGGCTACGATGGGGGAGAGGACAGGACAAACCTCTTCTGATGGCCACAAAAACCCTGGAACTGCAGCTGGGATGGATTGTCCAGAGTTGTACGTTACTATGGTCATGTCCAGTTGTAGAATGTAGATGGTATTTAACAGCAGGATCCTTCTTGCTGGGGTGGCAATAGATGTTTTCAGCCTTCAGTGTGTTCTCCTGTTGTATTGCTGCCATCTGCTCCCTGTGATCCTCCACAGTTACCTGTCTTTACTCAGTTCTGCATCTCTCTCAGGCTCCTGTTTGAAAGAAGCTTGTTTGCACCCAGCATTTTACCATTTTCTTAGCAGCTTTGTTGTGAAGCCTCCATAGCTTGCTGCTTAGTCTCTAAGGTGTGGGTGTTCTTACGACTGAACTCCTCTGTGATGTGGTGTTTTTCCAAATAAAAGCAGATTAACTTGCATCTTGTGCATAGTCCACATAGTGTAGTTGAAGTGTAGAGTTAATTGAGATATACAGATCCTTAAATTATCCCTGAAATCGTTCAAAGAGCGAACTGTTCTGTAACAGACTGGACATGAATATGTGAACTTCTGACCTCTTGCTAATCTGAAAGTTCATTGCCTTAAAGGAACAAACAGAAGTGCCATGAGGTTGACAGAGATACTGCACACGAAAATATCTTCTGTAGAGGCTAATATTTGCAGTGGTAGGTATTTAAATGTGAAATGCGATGCATCTCTCAGGCTATTTCCATAGGCTTAGTCATGTAGAAAAAGAGTAGGTGGTCAAGAATTAGTGCTAGCAGAGCTAACTCCTGTTCTTTTGCATTGCTAATGATGAACGCTGTCTTCCACCTCACATCACCAGATGATTTCTTTTGAGAGTTCGGTGGCAGGCAGCCACACTTTTCCCGCAGATTCTTTTGACTTGTGCATTACACTTCGAAAATGGGCAAATGGAAACTCTGGCAGCTGCCTGACTTCCTCTCTCTCTCTCTCTCTCTCAAAAAAAAAAAAAGGTTCCCTAAATCTCAGCTGGTTCACAGACTTGGTTCAAATGCTTCACATTTGGATTCATTCCTATAGCTTTCAGACAGCCTATATTATTCGAGAAAAAAATCTGCTTAATATTCCTACAGAGAGTATGCAGAGTGCAAATTACTTAGTTGATGTGTTTGCAGCTACTGTAGACATGGAAAGCTGCTTGAAATGGATTGAAGATCTGCTCATTTCCTATTAGTATTCTGGGGACCGAGGTGTTCCTTCTGGCAGTTCTCGTGTCAGTATGTGTTACGTGTTTATCTGTTGACAAGTCGTCACCGTATGATGAACAAGAAGTTGTGATGCACAGCCTGTGGGCTCAAATGTCGCCAACTCGGGATGCGCTGGATTGGTTGTGTTGTCCTGGAAGCTCTAGACAGACATGT
The DNA here is from genome assembly GCF_000690775.1 of Eurypyga helias. Lineage (NCBI taxonomy): Eukaryota > Metazoa > Chordata > Aves > Eurypygiformes > Eurypygidae > Eurypyga > Eurypyga helias. The sequence goes on along the minus strand of NW_010233988.1, from coordinate 84,608 downwards.
CTGCAGTAATTTTACCATCAAATACGTTTGCACGAGGTTCTGACAAAGTATGAAGGCTGGCTTGCTGCTCTGTAGTACTGGGTTACGTGGAGGGCAGAGGCTTGCTAGGGATCCAGAATAGTCAGTGGATGGTAGGGCTTGCACAGAAGCAGCATATCTTGCAGGGATTTGAGAGCCAACCCTGTATCCTGTTTCGTTTTTCTTCTTAAGAAGGAAATGTGAGAGGATATTGCAGCTTCAAGGCTGGAAAAATTCATGTGTCTCATTGTTGCTCCCGCGTCTTGACGGAATTGTCAAGTATTGACTGAATTTTGATCTGGTGTCATGTTTGTTTTCTGCTTCAGCTTTTCTTTGGAAGGATTTTTGTGACTATGAAAACCTTAACCTGTTTAGGTGTTTTGAGTATGTTTTTTATTCAAGAAAAATCTTAAACTGAAGTCAAACACCCAGAAATAGTGAGCTAAATGCAGCTGCTTTTTTTTTTTTTTGTGGCCATTGGCAGTAAGGTGAATAGACTTTAATCCTGTCTAGAGAAGTGTATTGTCCTAAAAGAAACTTAATACAACTTTCACTTGTTCCTGATTGGCTTCAGCAAGTCAAATATTTTTGTCCACAGTGTTTGTCCTAATCCTTTCTAGGTAACTTGTAATTGGCTGATAAATGCTTCGGTTATCAGGGAGGTAGAATTTACTGAGCTTCAACCGCTGTGAACTTCACGTTACATCCAAAATGCGTCACAGCTCTCTGCGGAGGGCTTGAAAATGGTACAAAATAAAAGTACTGGTTTGGGCTGTAATTTTAGAGAGTAAACATGGACATTGCAATGAGAGGCCTCCGGATCAAAGGAAAAGACTTCCTTTAAAAATTTGCACTTAACACATTTTTTATTTTTCCTACAGGATCCCTGAAATCTTTTTTAAACTACTGATTCATTGGAAACAGCTGAAAAACCTGAGCAGGCCTAGATCTGATTTTTAGTGCCTTGCAGAAGCTTTGGAGACCTTTTGGTCAGTAGTGCTATCCTGGCAAGAAATGTAAGAAGTGTGCTAGATTAGGTCTGGTATCAGATCCAGAATCCACCTAGAAATCCTCCTTTTTTTTTTTTCCCCTTGTGGTGTCAGACAGGTGGTGATTCAGCCTTCAAAACAAGCTGCTGCTGGTTTGCAGTGCAAGTAGAATGAATGTGGAACTGCTCCCAGCAGAAAGAAACATTTCTGGGAAGCAAGCTGGAGTATTTCCAAACCAGTGTCCCATGGAAGACAAGAAGCATTATTAAAAGAGGCTGAAGGCACAGTAGGGGAGAAGTGTCATATCTTGACAAGTGCAGCCTGTGGGTGTTGAGCATGGGAGAGAGGTTAAATCACCCTTTCAGATCGTATGTGGTGTAATTCATCCTCTTGAGCTATTTATGTCCAATTATCTATTGGCTGCCATAGGGATAAATACGGTTTTGCATTCTGTCTTGAAGACCGAATGCTCTAACGATAACCAAAAGGCTGGAATTCTGTCTAGGATTGTGGCTAGAAAAATCTGCCTGAGTCAGTATGGGATTTCTTACAGCACATGCCTTTGTTCTGTTGGAAGTGAGCTTTTCTGAATCAGAGTTCATGAAATCTCAGTTTTAAAGCCTCTTATGTCTTGCCTCAGCTTCATAAATGCTGAAGAAGGGGGAGTTAGAAGCTCTAGTCCTAACCAAAATAAACCACTTTTCTACCTGACACTGAGCAAACTTTTGGCTCTCCTCAATTACCTAATGCTAGGAGAGAGCTGATGTTTTTGGCTCTAAGACAGGTGCAAGAAAATTCTACCCTGCCCTCAGAGTATTTAATTTGAAAAACTCACGGAGCTGAGTTTGTGGAAGTTAAAAGCAGTTTTGTATTTTAAGACCAAATTCAGCACCTTTCAGGAGCTCTTGAGTGCCCTTATTTTCCTATTAGATGGTCTCTAAACAGAGTATTCATCATCTCCCAGGAAGTACTTGCTGGCTTTGGTTTTAATTAAAACCTAGATTTCAGTCATGACAAACTACAGGATGCCAGGAAACGCTTTACAATATTCTCTGAACGTTGTGTTGTGCTTAACAAAGATTCCTACCTTTTCGTAAATAAATATGGATGTGTGCAGTAAGGCTTATTCTTTTGTGTCTGTATGCCTATCAAGGGATTTTCTGTAAATAAATGGAGCCATTCATAATCTGTTAAATTCTTACCTCAGTGCCACAGTTACTTGGGTCAGAAAAACTAAGAAGTACTAGATGCAACTTAGTAATTTCATTTTTCATTTCTCTGCTGGGGAATGTAAAACTAATTCCTTAGCAAGTTTGCCAGGTGCCATTGTCCCAAAGAGCAGAGCTGTTGGGTGTGACGTGGTTAAGGACCGCTGAATGCATCCTACGTGTGAGCGGTGTATGGGCAATGTACTGTTTCAGTACCAACGGTGTAAATCTACCATTTGAATCCACAGTGCCTGTGGTATTTGTCACTGTACTTGTGATGTAAACCGGGTGTCTGAACCCCCTTTTTGTTTTCAGGTAATGCATAGATGTAGAATAAACGCCTGTCATGACGAGCTTGTGTCTTGAGGTGGTGGGTGGGATATAGCCAGGTGAGCGGGGGGTCAAGAGACTGACCATTAGCAGTCTGTGCCTGTGGGAGGTAAGGTAGGTTTTTCAGAGGAGACCTTTGAAGAACAATACTAGCAAGTTCCTCTAACAATTGCTAAGCTTTTCCCAGACTGGAGAGCGGTCCAGGAAAGCGTGGGTGTTAAGCATCACTTCAAAAAATTAACGTGTGTGGTAGTCCCTAATTCTGGTTACACGTTATCAGTCTGACCTCTGGATGCTGAAGAGGTGGGATGTGGTAGGTGTATGGGAGGAGAGAGGAAGGCACAAGAGTGCTGGAGTTGGTGCGTCTTACAGAACTGCTGTGGTTGGCATATCTGGCCAGTGACCTAATGTGTCTTCTGTTTTTCCTCTTGCCTAACTCTTTGAAGAGCATGTAAACTATTATTTTGGGTTTTATCCAGTACTTAATTGTCCCATATCATAGCATTTAAACTATCTGCTTTTCTTCCTTCTTAGATGAAGCTCCAGAGATGCTGCCTGACCTAGTTTTAGCTTAACGTGTACTAAAACCGTTGATTTTTACATGCACTGGCAACTTTCCTTTTGCTTAAATAAGGGGGAGGGATTCTATTCTTAATTAAATACACCACACAATTACAGACAATTGGCATGACCTGGCAGGGAAACTGGGTAATTCTTGATTGATCTAGTAAAGAGTATTGCTTTTATTTTAGTGCTTACACATTTAGTTCATTAGCAAGTTTAACAAACTAATTGACATATAGACAATTTACTTAAAATGAAGGCTTTGGAGTAGCATTGGTATTGAGTTAGGCTGAAGTTACCTGTGTACAATGGAAGCATAAACATTTTATACAGCAAAATCTTTGTTTTGCAGATGGCCTATTTTTTTTGCAGGAATACAAACCTCGCTGGGGGCAGATCATCCCCAAAAGCACGAAAGGTAAGGCCATTTCTTAAGATATGACTCTCGTACCGCCATTCTGACTTGTCCCTTTGAGGATATTGAGAAAGAAACTGATATAAGAAGGCTGCCTCTCAGACAGTTGTTCTGGGGAATGTTTTCATCTGTGGAAAACGTGAATTTGTCTGCAAAGTCAGTGAAAGGCAACCTGGTTTCTGGTTGAGTAAGGAGCACTACAGAACACTAGCTGTAACTTGAAGGATAGCTAATCAGTTTGGAAAGAAGTCTCAGAATGTAGGTTAAGCATGAGGGCAGTCACCTGTACGACTGGATTTAGCGCATGGAGTCAACTGGGATGTACAGCGAAGACTGGTTAATAAATATATTATCTTTGCAGGGAATATTTTAAATTTGAGATGCACCTTTTGAAGTCTTGGTCTGTTATACAGTGAATCTAGGCTGCAGAATCTTTTTCCATGACTTTCTGCCTTGAGAGGAGTGTTCGGAGTGGCAGCCTTGACTGCAGAGTACAAAGATCGCTGTCATACAGCAACTGTAGGATTCAGGGTGACAACTGTTAAACGTGGTGCACTGTACCCAAACTGCTTGGGAAGAGTTATCTATATTATCTGTCACGACAGGCAGATTTCTCTTCCAGCAGAATGCAGGTTATCTTTCTAACGTTGCTTCCCATAAATGTCACCTGTCCTGAATACTTAAGGAATCCAAAACAGTTAGAAACCTGCTTTAGTTGGACAGCTAGAATTCCCTTACATACAAGAATAAGTAATTGGTGCCAAGCTAGCCTTGCTATATCTATACCATTACCTCTTTGCTTCCATCCCTTGGGCACATGGCCCTGTCATTTGAGTACCTGCTCTCACTGCTCAGCCTTCAGACAGCTCTCAGATGAGGGGAGATGGAAGGGGAACAAAAGGTTGTCTGCGCTCTCACTGTCAGAGAGCTGCGAAGCTAGCTCAGCCCTCGTTTGTGTGGATCTTCATGCTTCAGGAGCTCTCAGGCTCATTTGCAAGGCGCTCAGAATTGCGGTAGAGTACTGTATTCGCTTCAGCTGTCTGTCATATCAGTCACCAGGTAATTTAGTGTAAAACTCTCTACTGTCTTGTAACGCACGGAAGAATACTACCTGGAAAAAGTGTTGTGCTAAGGTTTCAAGAACGGTGAGTTAGTAAGTTTCTCTGCTTCTATATAGTCATTAGGCCAAAGAGAGGTTGTATCTGTCTTTGGTTTAAAAATCTTGTAATGGAAAACTCTTCCCTCCCTCTTTTTTTAAAGGTGATGGGGAAGACAGCCGACCAGGGATGAGAGGTGGCCATCAGATGGTTATAGATGTTCAGACAGGTGAGTAGTTGCTACATTTACTAACTTAATTATTTAATCAGGTGGTTTTTCAGATTAATATGCAAATGTGTTTTTCTTTGGAGATTGTTTTAACTTGAGGTTTGGAGGTAAATTTGTGTGTTTTTAGTAGTTGGATTAAATACTCTGTTTTCTCTCTGGAACTACATTCCAACTGCCTTTCCCACCCCCTTTCTTCCTTATTAGCTCTGTTACGCATTAGTCATCATCTTAACTAAGAAACCAAGAACAATGGTGTTTAATTTTTTGTCCCTCCTATCCCCTTTGAGCAGGAGTTTAGACAGGAGAACAGAAACCAGGGATGATTATTTCCCTTATCTGCTACATACTATGCTCTTTGGAATAGTGCTCAAGCAGTGGATCTTATGTGCTGAAACGTTCTTTGTCTTTTGGTCGGAGCGGCTTCTAACTTCCACAGTGTGCCAGAAAGGCCTGTGAAATACAGTTTGTTAGTAGTTGTTTACAAAAATGTTCCCTGTAGCATATTAAAGAACAGTTCAGCCTCTGTTTCAAAGAGCCTGTGGAGAAAAGAAAGGGTTGGGGCCATAAGTACCAGTTCAGATGATGGTTGTAGTCCATAATTTTCTGTATTTTTGTCTTGTTTTTATTTAATCAAATTTCTGTGGTACATCATTCCTTGCTGACGTGGGAATGCATCTGCCTGCGTCTCTGCTAAGCAAATGATTTGTAGGAGTAACAGAACTGGCCTTAGGAAAGGAAAATGAGACTGGGGTCGCAGGTAGCAGAGAGGCTGTATAGGGCGGCACTGAGGGTGGTTGGCCAAAACTGTGCTGTGACCGTGTCTGTTGTGGTCATAGGGACAGGGAGCGAAGCACGTGACAGTGCCTTCAAGAGTAATTTGCCAAGTCACGGTGAACAAGCACAAATACAGCAGGAGCTGCCGTCTTTGGTTTTTACTCAGAGCTTAGTTACTGCTCTAGAGGAAACACGTGAGTTATTTTGCGCATGAAAGCAAACTTTTTAAAATTTTTGGTTGAAGGGGTTTGAGAGTCGTTAGAATACAAGGCTGCAGGAGCTTGCCTCCAAAGGAAGCTGGGCACGCTCCCTAGTGGCCTCGCGAGTAAGTAGGCAGTGACTGTCGCACAGGCGCTCTGGAGAAACATCAGGCTTCCCAACTTGGACACGATCGTCCTTTAGACCTCCTGACCATGTGTTTATGGTAGTGTGAGTCTTCGTTTCCATTCCTCTTGGTTTTCTTAAGTCCTAGTAAGTTTATCTCTGCCTTTGACTAAAGTTTGCACTCTGCTTTAACAAGGCAGTAAAAAGCATCAATGTTCTTTTTTTTTCACTTGTACAAAACAGGCTGGAGAGCACCTCCCGTCCCAGTGTGGGAGAACTGGATCTCCCTTTGTCACCCCAGTCCTTTCTTGCTGCAGCTCTCTCCAGTGGTGGGATACCTCCAGAAAGTTTCTCTGTAGGATATTTGGGAAGTTGTATAGTTTTGCTTCCAGGCCCACTGAGGCTTATAAAAGCCTAAATGTTTGAGATTATCACTTTTGCCATTTAATTTGGCTCGTGAGCAGGCTGGGGGGGAGGTTCTTGGTGCTGTTATTCTTAAAACCATCTGTTGCGGATTGCTTGAGTTTTCCTTTTGAATATAGGTAGTGTTTAATGAGACTCTGGGAATTTAGCCAGTTATGTTAGGATGTTTTACAGCCTGGAGCTGTAAAGCTCCTGGCTAACCTTGAGCAAATCTAGCGTTAATGGAAAAGGGAGCAGCGGCATACTCTTTCCTTCTAAGTTCTCCCTTCCTTACCCACACACTTGTTGAGCTGTTTGGTTTTTTTTTTCAGGAGTCTTTGACAACTGAAGAAAAAAGCTCACTTTGCACCCCTTATTAGAGGGTGAGGTCCTTTAAAAAAAAAAAATTAATATTTCTTCAACGTTAATCTAGAAATGCAGAGAAACACCAAAATCATAAGGGGGTTCTGAAGTTCCCTATCACATAGAAGTGTTGGAAGCAAATTTTTATCACTGTCCAGACCTGCTGTAGCTATAACTGAACTGTAAAGGTACTGCTTTTGAACCTCAAGGAAATACTAACTCGCTACAAAAATAAGTTTACTTTTAGTAAGTTTTGTAATGTTACAGAGCCTGCTGGATGCACATGGGTTAGTGTTACGATGTGCAAATACAGGTTAGAAAGCAGCTGAGCCAGATGACGAGTTACTGATGGTGCGTTGAGTCACTAAGACACTGTTGATGCTCTAAGTTTCAGGTAAAACACAGTTTAACTTGGTCTAAACTGCCTTTTAGCATGTTTTATCTTCCAGTTAGGGTAGGCTGGAAGGAATTGTAAGAGCAGTTCTGGCATCTCTGCTGGCTACCAGGAAGGTGTACTGTAGCTCATTTCCATCTGATGTTCATGCTCTTAATACCTGCTGCAGCTGTCTTAGAATAAGTGTAGTTGTCTTTTGTGCTTTGAAACACTTGAAGCAGTTGGGAATCAAAGTGTAGGCATTTTGGGATACAGAATTGAGAACGCAGCCTAATATCTTCCTATATTTAAAAAATATTACGGAGTTAATGATTCTCGCAATGTCTTTCACGCTTTTCATCATATTAACGCTTAGACTGGAATGACTCTGGATGGCGGAATTAGGAAGTTGTTTTTGGTATGCATATGCAGAAACACTTACTAAGAGCCATTCCTGGTTATACTTGGAAACAGCTGTTACATACTTTAAAGCTTTAAACTGTAAATGAAAACAGAAGGCCTGTGTTATTTCTGCTTTTCCCTGCAAGGTGCATGTCTTACAGAGCTCTCCATATGGGTGGCTGGAGAGTTTTCTACACTGTTCTCCAAGGAAGGGGAAGTATTTGGGTAGTCACAGCCCAGGTGCATAGATTAAAACCATGCAAGTATATCCCCAAAACACCAAATGAAAACAACCCTAAAACTACACAAGAACATAGTGTAAGTGCGCTGAATGTCGGTCATGAAAAACTGTACTGCTATTTATGTAGGCCCTGGTGAAATACACAAGCAGTAAAACACAGCTTTGTATACAGTACTCTCTTCCCAGATGCATTAGGTCCTAATGCGGTTTTGGACGAGGATGTAGGCATCTAGCACTGGTACCTTGATTGATGTAACTTTGATTATGCCCTCTCAGGCCTTTTTATAATTCAAATTCAGCATGCATTTTGAAATATCAGTATTTATTCTGGAAGGAAATGGGAGTTGGTAAGTTGAGTGCCAAGACAAGTTTTAAGGAATGACACTGGTACTCTAGAGGAACATGTGTACTGTGTTTTGGAGTTTTAGTGTATAATTTCATAGATAAGGTGGAATTGATCTCTGCTCTTTTAGGGCAGGCACAGTTTTATGTTAATGATGGTGTAGTTCATAAAGCCATAGAATTTATTTTGGTAACAGAATTACAGACAATATAGAAATCACTCTTAAGAAAAGCGATATCCTGTTTATTTAAACATTTTAATTTCATTTAGATAGCCTTCTGAAGTTTTCTGATGAGCCTGTTCTATAAATAATAGCTGAACAACCAGGATAATCTCTTTTTTGTCTGCATTTCTCTTCTTTTTGGCAAGTGTAACATTTTGTGAAGGAAAATATTAGTGAAATGGCCTTTATTGATGTGTTACCTCTGTTCGCTCACTGAAGTGAAACTACTCTGTAATTTGGGTTGTACATTGCTTTCCCTTTCACAGGAAGGAATTCTGCTTACTTCATTCTGTTAGATAGGTGAAGACAAATCCGTAGGTTGGGAACACTGGGAGATGCAGAGCGGTGGGCACAGTCTGCCAGTGGTATATGTGGGGAACACAGTGGCCATGACGAGACTGGTTCAGAAGTGGCATGGAAAGTGAGAGCAGCAAACATGAAGGATGCTGTTTTGCCTGAGGAAAACACGGCTATCCACAAGATATTTAAAGACAGGACTTGTGTACAAGATGAAAAGATCTCTGAAACAAAACACAGATGGCTTCTAAGCTCTGAAACACAAACAGCTGCTGAATCCTGGAGGTTCTCAACTTCATGGTGCTTTCACATTTGAGAGAAAGACTGGATGACTACCCAGACCAGCCTGAGCCTGCAAAATCTTAGATTCAGCTGCTGTCTCCACTGAACTGTGATTTAGAAGCTGAGTGGTGTGATACTTCAAGAAAAACAGCCTTCCAGTACCTGAAGGGGGCCTACAAGAAAGCTGGAGGGGGGTTTTTTGCAAAGGCCTGTAGTGATAGGACAAGGGGTAATGGGTTTAAAATGAAAGCAGGGAAATTTAGATTGGACATCAGGAAGAAATTCTTCCTGGAGAGGGTGGGGAGGCACCGGGACAGGTTGCCCAGAGAGGCTGTGGATGCCCCATCCCTGGAAGTGTCCAAGGCCAGGCTGGATGAAGCTTGGAGCAACCTGGTCTAGTGTATGGTGTCCCTGCCCATGGCAGGGGGGTTGAAACTGGATGGTCTTTAAGGTCCCTTCCAACCCAAACCATTCTGTGATTCTATGAAGATGTAAAGTCTAGCTTTAGCGTTGTGCTCTCAAGGGCTCCTCGCAAAGTGGACGGTGCTACTTGCAGATAAATAAATCTGTGGTTACTACATGCAGAAGTGATGTCCTTTTGTAGAAGGCTTTTGTAGTATCTTACACCTAGAATTCTTTTTTTTAACTTCAGAGACAATTGGTTCTTATTTCTGGGGACACTGATTCTCAAACATGCCTTCACAAGTTTGGGGTGGTAGCATATTGGGAGGGCAGTGGCTGATGAACTGGAGAAAAGGGCTGTGAGTCAAAGGGAACCTGAAAGGCTGTGGGGAGAACGTTGTGAGGTTCAGCCAAGATAAATGCAGAGTCTTGAACCTGGGATGTAACAGCTGTGTGCAGTAATACAGGCTGGCAACTGACTGCATGGAAAGAAGATTTGCAAGGTGGTAGACAGCTGTGTGTGCATCAGCAGTGTGCCCTCATGGCAGTGAAGGCCGACCTCCTGCTAGGCCGTATTAGCAGAAGTAGGACCAGGAGGTTAAGGGGAGGGATGATGTGACCTCAAGTACCAGAGAGAGGAACATCTGGAGTACTTTGCCCACTCTGGGCTCTCTGGTGCAGTAAGGATGGTGACAGTCTGAAAGTGGGCCCAGTGGAGGGCCACCAAGGTGGTCACAGGCTGGAGCACGTGATGTATGAGCAGATGCTTAGTGAGCTGGTTTTCTTCAGCTTCAGAAGAAAAGGCACATGGGAGGATCTTAGAGCTGTCTTCAACCCGCTGGTTGGAGAGCATGGGAACTAGCCAGGCTCATTTTGGGGGGGTTCAGAGGGTTAGGTTGAAAGGCAATGGGCACATTGCAGCAAGGGACATTCCAGTTAAGTATTTTGGGGGTGGGGTGGGGGAAATCATAAAGAAGATCGGTCATTGGAGCAGGGTTCCAGGCAGTCTGAAATACATGTTTTTGGAGATACTCCGAAAACAAATCATATTAATTGTATTTTGGAGTTACAGGTGTTTGGAGTTACAATACTTGCCTTGTGCAGCCTGGTCTGTTGCTGAAGCTAGCCCTGCTGTCGGGGGCTCAGGAGATGACTGGGGGACCGGATGATTTGCAGAGGTGTTTTAGTTCCATAATTTTCATATTCCATAGACAGCTGTTCTAGCAGAGCCATGGAAATAACATTTGGCCAAAGTGTATAGTTAAATATGTTGCCAGGATTGGAAAACATTCATTGTGCCTATTTATTAGATGGTAAAAACAGGGAAGCTCAGACATCCGAAGTATCTTTTATAACATTTGGCCAAAGTGTATAGTTAAATATGTTGCCAGGATTGGAAAACATTCATTGTGGTGCCTATTGCTTAGACGATAAAAACAGGGAAGCTCTGACATCCCAAGCATCTTTTATCAGCCTGGCTTCAGCAATTTGCCATGTAACATCTTGGTCGGATGAGGAAGACCCGCTGTACCAGAGTCCCACCACGGATTTCACCCCACAGAGAAGATGAAGCAAACAGAAGCTAGAAAAGCTGACTTGGAGGATTTACGTGAACCTTGACTGCCACTACCCCAGGATTTTTGGTATTTAGCAGAGATTGGAGAAGGCTGCTTTGCACACGCTTCTGAAGAAACAGAACTTACGGAGAGGTTGACAGGAAATGTGTTATTTTTTGGAAACTTATGTTCTCTAATAAACTGAGGAGTACTCTGGCACCTTCTGTGCTTCCGGAGAGTAAGGGAAGAAAAGAATTCAGACATTATAGAAACATTTTTGTCTGAGCAAGCAGTTTAGAAATATTCACAGAACATATTTAATTGAACGTGTTGAATTTTTGTTCAAAAATAAACGTAGAAGAGGCAAGGTTAAGATGCTGTAGGAGAAATTTGACTTCTTAAATGCAGCTGGTAAAAGCTCTGGGTAAATATAACCGCTTTCATGTTTTTCTTGTTGCCTTGCAGGTAGGTTTGAAAATTCTGCTGCTCTGTCCCTAAAGCAGCATAGAGACTTGCTTTAATAAAGCAGCATCAGTATTGCTGCGTTACATATTGCTCGGATACAAAGGAATAATCCTTCCCTCTTCCAGAGCAAGATGGTCTGCTTGCATCTTCAGTTCCCTAGTGCTGCTAAAGAGTAATAGATTGATGTGAGACTGCCGTGCTCCCCTCAAGCTTCTCTGCTTCTGCTGCCTGGAAGTTTGTGGTCTCTTCCTTGTGTTTGCCCTCTTCTTGGACTGTTTGCTGATAGTTGAGGTATTTGGGGAGTGCTGGGCATACATCCTGAGTCTGTCCTGGTGGGTCTCTGCACAGGGTGGAAAAATAACCCTCCCCACAAAATCTGAATTGACAGGTAGAGCAGAAGGTGTGATACTGGTTGGAGAACAGAGTAAAGGTTGACTTTACAAACAACAACAACAACACAAAAACCTGACAGCCTACAGCCAAACAAACACCCCCCTGCCCCCATCAAAACCACCAAACTACTGATTTTTCCTTATACCATGGGAGAATAATTGCAGACTTTAGAACTATGAAAAATTATTTTTGTGGTGTTACCAGCAGTAGATGCATTTATGCACTAAAAAATGTTCCTTTAAAAATAGACAGACTTCCTATAAAAATGTGTGTTTCTGTAGCAAGTCATGAGACTTAAAGGTAGTCATCCTGAGTCTAGATAGTGATGGAGCCTTTCACCCGAGCTACAGTTTTACATCAAGATGAAAAATGTTTGGCACGCTGTTCATGTGCTCTTGTGTTATCGTGGTTGCACTCGGACCCTGGGGATGCTCACAGTTTGCACTAGCTGTATGACTGTAGCCCTCTTTCAGTGCTTACATGCCATTTAATCCTGTCAGCTTGATTCTAGGTAACTTTCAAAAATCTGAGTTTTCATCAGATTCATTCAGGTTTGCTATTAAATTTCATCTGAGACAACAAAGCCTTTACAGGCAGGCATGACGTTTTGGCGAGGCCCCAGTAGGATATTTAGCTGGTGCCAAATCTTTTATTTTTCTCGGCTATCAATGAAGCTGTTGTGGTAATGTGGGTTTTGTGAGCTGTGAGAATTTATGTGCACAAAGGGACCTGCTCTTTGCAGGGAACACTGGGAGCCCTGAGTCCAGGAGGAAGGGTAATTAAAGTTAATGAACCAGGGTAACCTTTCCATGGTGATGACCACTATCCTGATGGTAGGTAAGGGTCAGGGACTATTCCCATTTTATAATCGCACTTCTAACTCTGCTCTTTAATTGGTGTTGGATTAAAAATTGGTCATTACCTCCATAATAGAACTGGCTTGTGGATTTTAAAGGAGTTTTTCAAGGCTCTGCAAGTCCTGTCTGGCTTGTTCTTCTTGGACTTGGCTTTGCGTTGTGTTCTAATGCAGTCTAAAAATGAAGTATTTTTAACATTTGAGACCAGGTAGTGATGTTTCTGTAACAGGAGAAACTTAGTTATCTCCCCATGTCAGAACACAGACTTCTTCCTTGAACGCTTGTCATGTTCAGAGGCATCATCTAGTTTTATCAGCAAGTCTGAGAAACCTTTGAACTTGCTCTGCATGGAGCAGTTGTGGGTGTAAGGTAACAGGCCCTAAAGATGGACCTGATACAATGACTTAGATCTGTAGCTCTTCTACTTACTGCTTTTGCAGCATTGGGTATTTTACTTTATGCAAGACATTTCCCTTGAAGAGGATTTTATAGTTAAAGTTTTCCATTGTTAGGGATGGACTAAACAGAAAAGCTTTGCTGCTGCTATCTCAGGAGTCTTCCTAATCTATAGATCTTGCACCAAATGGGGGTAAGATGAGCTGTCATTGATACTGAAATGCACAGTATCCAAAATGTTAAATATTGTTCAGTTGTCTGTCTTGAATTTTAATCAGAAAGCTGTGGATTTGATTGCCTCTTACGTATATGTAGAAATAGGAAATGACTCCTTGAAAGTTGGCTGTGTGTCAATCTGAAAAATTTCCATTACTAAACCAAAGCATGTTCCTTTGTCGTGGTGACTGGTTCCATTCGAAGGGGAGCGGTGCTTTAAGCAAGAACCAGTTTCAATTTCCCTTCTGATAGTCCGTGTCTTGTAGGTATTAGCCTGTTAAAGGCATTCTGTTCTTAGAATTAACATGTTCTTTTTTTTTAAATAGAAACTGTTTATTTGTTTGGTGGCTGGGATGGAACTCAGGACCTGGCTGACTTCTGGGCATACAGTGTAAAGGAAAACCAGTGGACCTGTATATCCAGGGATACCGAGAAAGAGGTGAGTTCTGCAAACGTCTGTATTGCTGAGATACGAATTGTTGTGCAGAAAAACGCCGTGCTTCAGAAAGGCTCGCAGGGATGTACGACATGCAGTGTGAGCCACAACTCAGACGTCAAAGTTCAGAAGAATTTAGAAATGCTTACACTGGGAAAATGCGAGATGGATGTGTATTTGAAGTGTTGAGATTACTGGAGAGGAAAGGTTTATTTCTCAAGAGCAGAGTGATTGGCCAAAAATCAGTTCGATGAGTAGAACATGACATGTAATTCGATAGGACTGAACAACCAGACTGACTAACAAACTTTTTAGACCTGATGCTGGTGTTGAGCTTCAGAAGCAAATCGTTTATTCTTTTAGCTTCTGTCAAAAATGTGAGTAGAAATGGACAACTAACAGACAGAAATCTAGAGGACAGGGGTAACTGCCAGAGGCCACGCAATCCCGAGAGCTTCTGTGGTATTCATTTGAGCCGTTTTCCTTGGCCTGTTTTGCTCAGCATTTGATGTAGGAAACCTCTGAAATGAATGTAGCTTGGGTTACAGGAGGTAACAGAAAAAAGTCCAAGACCTTTGGCTTGTGTAATTCATTTTGCTGTATACTGTGAAATGTGGTTATTGTGTTCTGAGTGCATTACTTGTTTGTCAGAGCTTAACTTCAGGAAGTTCATGCAGCCTCCTCTTGGAGGTAAGAAAAGTTTGAGATTCCACCACTTTTTGATAAACTCAAGGGTTGATTATTTGACTATTTGAACAAAGTATAAAACCTTATTTCCCATTTGTATTTTTCCAGTTTCTTGTCATAGCTTATTTTGTCAGCTTCCGTACTAGATTAAATAACACTTTAAAATTGCCTTTTTTTCCCTGGCAAAGGTGTTTAGAGGTTATAATCAAGTAGGACAAATAGTCTGTGCTGAAAAAACCTCACAGTAAGGCACTTCCCGTAGCCTTCAAAGCTCTGTGTGTTGTGCACTTACTGTTCTAACATCCTTTACAAAATGGTCAATAACAAAACTGAAGGCAATATTCTGGTATCTGTCATAATGGAGCTGTATAAGGGTAAAATTGCCCTTATATTTCATATCCTTGTAAGGTGGTGTTTCTACTCTAAGTGGGATTTTTGTTTGTTTTCCTCTTAGCCCTCTCATCACTGCTCATGGCTACTTGCTTATTTAGTGACATGAAGCTGAAGCTGGATTTGGTCTTTCAAGGTCCAGCCCTGTAGGTTGAGCTTGTTTTGCTTCTATTTGTCTTGAACCACGGGTTTTACTTGAAACATTCACTAATTACCTGCCATGTAACTGCCTTAAGATAGAGGGGAAAGTGTGTGTGACCAGAACATTGGGACTCATCTTTTACCAACGGTATGGTAAAGATGAACAGCTAGACCTTTCTTTCCTTTGCCTCCCTGTATAAAGAGGTTGGGAAAGTGAAGAACAGGGATAGGAGAGGCAGCACAACAGTGTTAACTGTCTCTTCTTTCACTTCTTGCTTTGTAGCTGTGTAGTGTGTACATATGAGTAGCTGAGGATGCAGTGAAATAGGGCCTTTCTCTCAAAAAAGCAGTTACTGTGTTTTCTTCCCACACAAACCAGCATGGGTAGCTCTGGTGTTTAAGGGATTAATTTCATTTCTTGCTGGGATCCTGCCTCATCCAGTTGAGCTTCTGTAGAGCTTGGGAGGCCTGGCTGGGATGCAAGGCATCAGCAGTGCCAGGAGCAGCGTGTGTTTTCCAGTTCCTCATGCCTGACTCTAGCAGGGTAATGCTGGGACGGAAGAAAGAAGGGAAATGCAAAAGAGGGCTGCGGAGGAGACACAGGAGAAGAGTTGTGAGTTGATATAAAATGGCTATAAAGGCATTTTGGAGGAAAAAAAAAATTAGAGGGGGCAGTGGGTGGTCAGGAAATTCAAATGGAAGATGGGGGAATTGTCTTGGGCTGAGAGGAAGCAAGATAGGGGAAATTAAAAAAAGAAACAGAAAATGTGTTGAACGTATGGGGCATTTTGAAGAAAAGATCTACTTAATAGAGAATAATTTGAAGAAATGTGGGTGGCTTTAGAAATGGAGTTCTAGAAGAACTCTCTGCGTGGATGTAGTCTGCAGTAGGGTTGAGCAGAAGGCCTGCCGAGGCATAGTGCAGTGTTTTGGGGACTGAAGAGAACTGGTGGCGGCTGTATTTGCAAAACAGCAGTATGGTGTTTCTCTTTTTTCTTTTTTTTTTTTTCTAAAGAGATCTGGATAAAACCTGATTTAGAAATCAAAAGGTCAGTCTTGAATGTTGAGAAGTAAATTCAAAACCAAAGACTCCAGATGTTTTTCCAATAGGGACATCAACTGTTCACAAACCACTTGCTAAAAGGATGTGTCTGTTGACATGGAAATTTTAAAAAAATATTCAGCGTGGATTCCAGTAGACCTTAGTCTTGTTTTGTGTGTTATTGTGCTGGTTCTGCTTCTGGCTCATTTGTTCTAATTACTCAGTGACAGGGGTTAAATTAGCTCTACTCCGTAATTAAGCTTGGACAAGAGCAGAGTATGGTAAAAATTGTGCCTTGTCCAGTGTTATCATAGGGGTGACATGCGGTAACGCTTTTGGGGTAAAGGTAGTTTCTGTTGCCGTGTGTTATGAAAAAATGGTGTGACCTTTTTAATAAGCTCTGCTGCTGTTTTTCAAAATTTACCAGTGAGCTGGAGAAATGTCTCTGTCACCTGAAGACAAAAAGATCTGTGATTTTTAATGATTAGACTACCAAAGCTAATTTTCCATGGCCCTTTTTACGTCAGGAATAAAAACTCACAACTAGATTGTAACGATTGATAAGCAATAGGAACTGAGGAATTCAAGTCTCATTCCCCAACTTTAGGAAATATCAACATGAATATTTGGGTAATTGCTTGTATCTACAGTGATGTTATCTACAAAAGTAAAATCACAAAGGTTCTTAGGCAAACACACCCTTTTCCACGATACACAAAGTTTCAGGTGTTTCATCGCGATGCATTTCAAAATGACAAACGTTTCAGTGTGAAGACAGATGTCTTGGGCTTTGGTGTTACCCTCGTGAATAAATCCTTGTTGCATGTGCAGTGCATGTGTTAACATCAACAGTTTGCTCAGCCAGGCTCTGTTCTCGTGGGTGGAGTATAGTTCTGTTATAGCTTAATCCTAACGGGATGATTGGGTGTATGGTATATACCGAAGCATTGTGTATGGTTAAAACAAAGGCTGTGGCCTTATTCTTGACGGGGTTGTAAGTAAAACTATTTACTGACTAAATACCACCAGGTTTGGAATTATTTTTCAAATTTGATTGAATTATCCCAAATTACCTTTAGAATTTCAGTGGGTAAGGTGTCCTCTTCACCTTCTCTTATAATTGCTGCTACCATAGATTGCATCCACAATTGTGCTTGGATACAGTTAAAAGCTGGAGAAACATTATATTGGGATGCACCAGGTGTATCCACAATCAATTGGTGGTCTCTTTTAATTAATTCTTTCCCACTGAGGCAATTTATCAGGTAAGAGCCATTGGTTAGTTCCCAGCGCTAATAGAGAAGATAGCTACGGATATTCTGATTTGTTTACATTACTTCTTGTGCTCAGTAATGTCTAAATTAAATGATAGTCCAATACTGTGAGCCCAGAGGCAGACCACAAAAACCAGGTTGTATTAAGGTAAAATTGTACCAACAGTCCAATCTTTGAGGTGTGAAGTTCTGTATCTTTTGCTACTGGGCTTGATGGGCTTTTCGGTTGTAGGCAGAAATCGGAGATGCCTTTTCGTGGGTAGACCTACTAATCATCTGTTTTTTTTTTCCCTACCCTTCCCCAAAGTTGGGGAGCTTTATCTTCAGCTTCATCTTGATCCCAGCTCTGATTTGTTTCCGAAGTATATTTAGTTCAGTGCATGACCACGGTGGGAAGCTTCAGATCTCCCTTACTAGGGCGTGTTGCCGTACTCACGGTGTACTGAACACGAGCTTGAGACCATGGCCGCTTTGGGTTCTTTGACCACAGAAGCAGTGTTGTTGGGGTCTGGAGGACCTGCTTGCAGTGTTGGGCTGAAGCTACAGCGTACGTACCACAGCAGCCGATGGATAAACACAGCTGAATTAGAATGTCCCCACCATCCCTTTGGTGTATGGATCCGAGAAGGCTCCTGCAGTTTTTGTCAGATCATCCTCCTCCCAGCCTGCATCTTTCCAAGGAGATGTACCATGGAGCAACTCGTGACCCCTGAACTGTGCCCACAACTTCTGTCTCTCCTGTGGAGTGCTTGGGCATGCAACAGCTCTAGGAGTCAGTTGGCATGAGGCACAGCCAAAGCATGTTTGGTCTAGGAGCCTTTGAGAGTTCTTACACCGAAGCAAGTGGGATGTTCTGACAAATGCTGTGTTCTACAAGGTTTACTAGTGGGTATAGATCAGTAGACCTTTGCAGGATTTGGGAAAAATTTTTTTGCAAAACCAAACCTTGTCGTTCCTTGGGAATTTCTATCCTTGTCAATTAATAGAGAAACTTAATGTGTGTGTTCTGATGTCTCATATTTCTAGTTTCCAAACAGCAGCTGTCTCTTTTGAAGGCTAATTTAATGAAATACAGTACAAGAGGACAGTGTTAAGTGAACTGTAGGAAGACTTTGCTTGGTCTAAATTGACAGTTAATGTGAATTTTTAAATAAGATCAAAATGCTGAGGGTTTCTGATGCCTCTGGAGACTTGATAAGTGAGAATAAAGAAGCATCATAGCTGGCATATTTTGTATGTCAGTAGTATTCCTCTGCGCTGTTTCACTGTTTCTTACACACATGAGAACATACGGGATCTCCCTTCCAACAGTGTGTTACTACACAAATTGGTAGTGTCTGTGGTGCATATTTGTAAATATGATGTGTTGACTCTTCCTCATTCTGGCTTTTTTTGAGGCAAATCCTGCTCACAGATCAGCTCTGTGAAGGATGTGGAAATTGTGTAAATGGGTTAGATTTAGGTGACACTGTTTCTCAGACTTTTAAAGTGTTTTTTGCCAAAGGTGGAAGTGAAGGTCTTGTCGTGCATTACCCAGGTGAGAGGATGAATAGTGTCCCTCAGTAACGGAAAGTGTAGGTAACAAGTGCCTACTACTGTTCACTGGGTTCAAAATGATCTAGAAAATAGATGTATTGTAAGGTGACAGTTTGCTGCTAACACAGAGTGCTTTTCCAGGACGCTGAAAGTGAAAGCTGAGGTGTGTAGGGAGATCTCGTAACAGTGAGAGCCTGGGTGAATGTCATCTGCTATTGTATTCCCAGTTAAATTATCCATGCATGTGTTTCTTACGTTTGTTGACATGGCTGAATTTATACAAAGCTTCCACCATCATGCACAAAATACTTGTGTGGTAATATTTGTAAGCATTTGTAACACCTGTGACTGCTTTTTTGGTTGTGATGCAGAAATATATGCGCTTATCTATGGAAAGCTTTTACCCTCTGCATTTTGAAGTGTAGGAACTGAACTAGTCTCAAATGTTGACTCCTTCCCACAGATGGTGATATATTTTAAAGATGTTTCAAGTAACTTGATGGTTTTTTGTTTCCAATACTGTGATGTTTATGGACTTGAGATCTAATGTACTGAATCTGCCATGTCATCCTTCTGAGTAGTTCCAGTTGTACAGATGCTCAGTTGTACGAGATGCCGGGTGCCACAAAAGCACATAGGCAGAAAGCAGCTGTCCCCAAAAGCCTGCAATAGAAACTTGGATACTGCAGATGTACCTCTGAGCCAACTTCCTAAATAGTGTTAATGCCTACGAAAGCAGGGACAAAGAAGGCAGATGCTGAAGTGAACCAAATGAAAAGTATTCTAGGCTGATCCGAAGTATCACATGCTAATGTTCTACATTTCTCCCTGCTTAGCAGCATAATGGTTTTAAGATATTCTAGCCAGTGTTCTTTCTCCAAAATGTTAGACATTCATATTTGCTTGAGTTCTCCAGTGATTTCCACATAGGCACTCTAAACCAAAAAGACATTGTTGAGGGAGGGAGGAGTACTTAATTTTTTTCAAAATAAACTTCTTTGACAAATTTTTCATCTGCTTGAGTTCTCCAGTGATTTCCACATAGGCACTCTAAACCAAAAAGACATTGTTGAGGGAGGAGTACTTAATTTTTTCAAAACGAACTTTTTTGACAAGTTTTTCATCTTTTAAAGGTAACTTCTTACTTGCTTATGCTACCTTGTGTGCCTAAGGAGCTCTGTCCTCTTAACCCTTGTTTATCTGTCTTTTTTAACTCTGACCTTTTTTTGAAGAAAAGATCATTCATATTTAAAAAGAGCTCTGGGGCTTACGTTATTCACTTCCATCACTAAGTGCCTGTAGTTCTTGCTTCCAGCGTGAAAAAAGCACCGAAAACCAGCCAAACTTCAGTTATTCCTAACACCAGATGTTTGTGTTTGCAGGTCCCTTTTCTCCACACACTGGTACTGAAGTTAGTCCCATAGAGAAGGGAGTACTTCAATAAATGCGTTATGCACGGCGTTCTGAAGGCTGCAAAACTTTGGCAGTCCTGGAGCTTGTGTGTGCCAGTCTTCACATTAGATGTGGATTTTCAAACCATCACAAAGCCTTCAGTTCCAAAGGGTGCAGCTTGTAAACCACTTCTACAGCAAGAAGTAATGCATCAAGCATAGCTTATTTGTGCATTATTTAGCTTATTGGCATTTATTTTCCAATAAAAATCACCACTTCAGCTTTAGCTTATGGTGAACTTACTGCTGTGATCTGGAATGCAGCTTTATTTTACGTGACTTTATTAGGAAGTTAAGGCATCACCCAGTTGCCTGTAAATTGCAGATGAGGCAGTACAGAGGCAGCCAGGGTGGCTGTGAAAGCATCTCAGAGAAGATGACACATTATTCAACTGCTTAATATATCACAGAATTTTCAGGTAAAGATGGAATGAAGGGATGGATATTGGTATAAGGAATGCTGCTTTATATCCTTCTGGGTTTTAAAGACACAGAAATATGCAACTGTAAGACAAGAGCTGTCTGGAATCCCTGGTACCCTGCATTTCACAGGGAATGCACAGGGAAAAGCATTTTAAAGAAACAAGAGATGACAGAGGTTAGAAGGTGGGAGGGAAGTCTATTCCCTTACCAGCAAGGTGAAAGTAGCTTCACACAGCAGTCAACTCTGCCCTGGGAGCAGTCGTAGGCTGTGAAAGACGTCCCTTACATGAATGCCCCTCGAGCTGTACAAATACAGCAATCTCTAAAGCAGTATCAGTTATCCCAGCGTGGTAACTAGGGGAAGCAATTGCAAGTAGTATCACAGGCAAATACTTAGCTAAATTGTCTGGATAATTACATGCTTGAAAATGTATTAAGTTTTTGTGGTCCTTGTTGCTAATAAAAAATGTATTTCTGCCGCTGGGTTTTGAAAGTAATTAGGACTTGAGCTTTCTGGACTGTCTCAAGAACATATACTGGCGGATGGATTAGTGCACTGATATGTTGAGTTCTTGGACCTGAAAGAGCTTAGTGTGTTTACTAGGGCTTAATCCATGAATTTTCCAGGGTATGTATGTGGTGGCGATTTTGTTGATGCTGGGAATCAGTAACTGTTGAGTTCTAGTCCTTGCATTGCCCTATGCCTGCTTGTTCAGTGCTCTCTCATTAAGAGCTCCTCCACACGTGCTTGCTGCCATGCTTTATGCTTACTCTTCTTAATATATGGAAGAGGAGGGGTTAGTATGGGGCTTCAGAAACAGCCAGTAAAAACACTTGCACTTTTTCTTGGCTGATTTTCCTCTGTGTAGATTACTGCAAAATTGAAGATGCCTTGTTTCTGAAACTAAGACACAGCAGAGAGTGGCTGTATGCTGTGCTTCTGGTGGTAATTGTTGTGGTTCCTGCAGCTGGATAACACAATTATCTTCTGAGAATAGCTCAAAGGTGATAGAAAGAAAAATTTCAGAAGCTACTTCTTTCCTCATATGCCACTTAGTTCAAAAGAAGGCATGGCAGTCCCCACAGTTATGGAGTTTTTCAATGCTGAAAATGCTCTGTTCTGTTTTATATATATAAAAATATATATTTCTCTTGCCATGTTGGTGTAATAGCTACCAGAGGAAGCCTGTGTTAAATGGTACTTGGTATGTGTATCCCTGAGATGGCAGTCTCATAGCCATGGGCTAGTCTGAAGGGGAAATAATTATACAGCCACTTTTATGACTTTCTAACACCTCTGGGTAGAAACTACTCCTTTGTCATCTGTTTAACTGTCTTTACTTTTACAGAAGCATCTGAGAGTTTGTGGTTGTCAAAGTATTTAGACGTATAATTTCATGTTTATCTACCAAAAGCTTTTCAAGGATAATTGATTTAAAAAACCTCCAGCCTTCAAGAACTCTGGCCTTGCTGCATCCTCATCTTTTTGGATAAATAGTCCATAAATGACTAGTTAATTTTTTTAGCCTTCTGGCCTGTTGTTCTGCAAGTGTGTCTGTAGCTAAGGCGAATAGTTTGCATCTGTGGAAAAATCTCTCTTGGCTGTACCTTCGCTAGCCATTGTTACTGGTAACGAGAGGACAGCATGAACTTATGATGCATGAGAAAACGACCTCGTTCAACATCCTGCAATTGTTAATGGGGTTAGTTAAATTCGGCACACGAGGGATGTTGTCCTGAGGGCCTGTCTCTCAGAGCTGGTGAAAGCTCTGGTTCTGTGGTGGGTCATCTGTTGTATTTCATCAGTGTTACTGAAAGTGAAGCTGAGCAGTTGATGTGTAACAAAGCAGCAATTAACTTGTTAAAATTTAAGAAGCTAAGGTTTTATTCATGTGTCATCAGTGTGAGTAACGCTTGGTTTGCTGGTAAATGATGCCTTTTGTTAGAAGTAGCACAGTTTTGATGTACTTTCACTTCAAGGTTGCCTTGTACTAGGGTATTACCTCAGTGCTTCGCTTTGCATTTATAAGCTGAATCACGTAGGCTGGATGACTTATTTCTGACTGCAACCTAGAGCCTAAACAAGACCTTCATATGCATTTTTTTTTTCAATCCGCCTCACATAAATGAAAGTAGTATTTTATGCTGTTTGAGGGGTTTTTTTTGCCCCCTTTCCACTATTCCTCGTTTGCCTAGAAATTCCCTTGGTCATAGGATGCATTTGGTTTACTGCAAATGTGAGATCCATGGTGTTATGCATGGGTGGAAGGCCTTGATGATAGCTTGGTGTGAGAGCACAGAGCTCAGGAATGACTCAAGAATATGGCTACCCGCACTGGCGGGAATGCAGGCATGGGTTGACAAAGCTGTTTCTGCACTGTAGGTAAACTCATGCATCACAGCTGCAAAAGCAGAATATTGGTGTTTTGGAAAGTTCATAATTCATAGATCACATGTCATTTCTTCAGAGGTGTGTTAATCAGGCTTCATCAGAAGACAGTAGATCATGTGCTAGTTCATTCCTTTATGAAAATCCTGTCGAATAGCTTTTTTCTGCAAGCAGGCCTGCTGGGAGACTGATTTTGAACAGGTAATCTCATGGGAATAGAACATTTAAGCATCTGTTTGTTTTCATAGCAATGTTCATGTGCTGCACTGAGTCTGTGCTCACCTGTGCTGTGATGAACCTGCACTGATCCTGAAGGATGGAGCAAACAGTCTGAGTAAAGTGATGTAGGGCTGGAAGGGATGGGACCCTCATGGGTCATCAAATTCAGTCCACTGCTGTTACAAGGATCATGTTGTGTGATCTCTGAGCTTCATCGTAAAACTGAGTAAAGTGATGTAGGGCTGGAAGGGATGGGACCCTCATGGGTCATCAAATTCAGTCCACTGCTGTTACAAGGATCATGTTGTGTGATCTGAGCTTCATCGTAGAATCACAGAATGGTTTGGGTTGGAAGGGACCTTAAAGACCATCTAGTTCCAACCCCCCCTGCCATGGGCAAGGATACCTTCCACTAGACCAGGTTGCTCAAAGCCTCATCCAGCCTGGCCTTGAAGACAGCCAGGAAGAGGGCATCCACAGCTTCTCTGGGCTTATTTGACTTAAATAAGTCAAACTTATCATTTGACTTAAAAGCTTGTTGAACTGTCTTTCAAAACCACAACACGAGGCTGTTTATTTTTTTACTTCTAGTCCAAGCAAGGAATGTCTCTTTAGAGAATGCTCAGCTGGACGCCTTGAAGTATCAACAGTGAGAAGTTAGGACTATCCCAGATGTATATGCTTTTAGGAAGGGGAAAAAAAACCCGAAAAACTTTGTCCTGTTTATATTGTTTTCCCACCTTGAACAGATGAATCAATAACTGTGTGCTAAAAGCTGCCTGTGACTTTAATCTGCTCCATCATGTCTGAGTCAGATGCCCAGAAAGAACTTTGCGAGTAAATCTATTTAGCTGTGTTGCTGGTAGGAGGGTACCTGTAAGCAGATCAGCCATAGCTCAGATACTACGCCAACTGCCTGACCGAAGGATATCTTCATTGCCTTAGCTGTGGCTGGACTTATTAATAATCAGTTACTTGCCAATACTTGTCAGAAAATTTTTTGATATCTGAACCTGGCGCTTGTCATAAGATGCTTAACCGTTTTGTGAGAAAAATGGTATAGACCTGTGGCTTTCCTGAGGAATTTTAAGCGTTGTGATTCTTAGGTTGTGATCTACTTAGGAGGCTTCTAAAATATTTATTGGCAGAACATAACTCGCATACTCTCAAAGAGAGTATCCTTACAGCTGGTAGAGCAGCTGTGAACGTGAGCTGGGAATACCTGTTGCCTTTCGTAAGTAGTGGTAAGCGTATCTTTGAGTGGAATTGCGTGTCCGCTGACCTAATGTAGCTGTTAGCTTCGTATGCGGCTTAAAGCTTTTATTTAAGGCAAACTTGCAGAGTGATGGAATGAATGGAGTGTCATTCAGCATTTGTTAACGTGTGTGTTTGAAGCTAGAGTCCCATCTTCTGCTCCTAGGACCACTTGAGATGATAGCTTAATACTTTGCTGTGTCTACCCCAGGTGATGTTCAAAGGTTTTTAAGTCTGGTGCTGGAGCTGTCAAGTCTTGGGCATGATGTGACACATGTAGCTGATTTTTGCCATCCTACAGAGTAGGAAAAAGTACCTGGGATATGCTATTTATGGAAGACCCTTAAGAAACCCTGCAGATAGACAATGCACACCCATAGCTGTGTGCCTGTGCTGGGCTGCTCTGCTCATGAGTGCTGTCACGATGCTCGTGTGCCTGAACGTGCCAGGCCCTGCTCCCTCTCGTGACTTGGTGCACCTGGCACGTGGTCGGTGACTGCCCGGGTGTTAAAAGCAATACATCAGCCTCTACTCACATTGTGTTTTGGGCTGGTGGGCAATACACATGCCCTGTGCTACTGTAAAAGACAACAGGTTCAATTCTTCTGTAAGATTTCTGGCACCCGAACTTATGAGAAACTTCAGATGCCTTCTGTGAGCCACTTGTATGGGATGAAAGTGTTTTCTTCTGTGTCTGGCTGTAGTTCTTTCTGTTGCTGGATTTACTACTCATCTGGAGTAAAGCAAATCGTTTTGAGCTGCAACTTAAACATTTTGGGCAGTACACGTGAGCTGAAGACTGACATTGATAAAGCACTAAGCTCTAATTTTAAGAAGCGTGTAGACTTGAATGAACACCAAGAACAATATGAATTTCCTTTCATTTTCAAGATTGTGGAGGACTTTCTGTCTTTTTCTATGGGGGTGGGGTGGAGGAAGAAATGAGTTATACTAAAACTAGGAAATGAGAGCAATTAATCTCTGCAGTTGTGTGTAGGCAGGAGGGACTATTTGTTGCATGACAGCCTGCTCTCAGAACTGGAAACAAAGTAGGTTGTTTGTGTCTTTTTATGTCCTCGTCCTAGTTTGCTTTAGGACAAGAGCATTTACATCATGATGCTTATTTTTGAACTTTATACTGGAGGTAGTGTTCACATTCCATTCAGTCTTTTACAGCACCAAGAAGGGAGAATTAGTCAGCTGTTCGTTGTTTTTATTTCCCTGACTCTTGAACAGGGTCCAGGCTTACTCCTGAGGTTTTTCATCTGGATCAGTCTGAATAAAACAGGTTTTTCTTGCAACTGAAAACCCTTTATTTGCAAAAAGTTAAGATAACCAAAAGAAGCTAAGCTCCCCTAGGTTTTGTCTGGTGGGGGGTGGGATGGGGAGTGGAACTGGCTTCCCGCAGTCCTGTTAGCCTGAAAGCTGGTTCGTAGGACCTTTATTTAAAATCAAAACAAAAAACGAAAGCTATCACGTTTGTGCCTTAGCGGCGCATGCCAGGGTGCTGTTGCTAAGATGATGCATGCCGATTCTGGCATAAATCGTTATTTGAGCAGACCCTACACCAAGGAGTTGGGTCCCAATCCTTTCTGTCCTGTGTAGGAACAAATCGGTTATTCTGAGGCAGCAGTGTTGTCTCCCGGTGCTGTTGTGTTGCTTTTTGAAAACGTTTTGTAAGTTAGTCCTTAAGTGGGATAATTGCTTTCAGCATTTGCAAGTTAAATGAAGAAAGCTCTAATTAGATTTTATAAAGTGGCTTAGCATGTTGAGGAGGCTTTTCATAAAGTATACTGTGTATTCACTTGGCGTTGCACAATTGAATTTCGTGTAGCACTGACGAAACCAAAAAATCCTATTTGGCCTTGTTCGCTCCTGGGCGCTTAAAGGATTGAAAGCCCGTCTTGGGTGCTCC